>NC_091229.1:22417110-22542110 GCF_040958095.1 Procambarus clarkii | reverse complement strand
TCGCAACACACACACACACACACACACACACACACACACACACACACACACACACACACACACACACACACACACTACCACTACTGAGTTAGGGGGGACATGATCACCACATTCAAGATTCTGAAGGGGATTGATAGGGTAGATAAAGACAGTCTATTTAACACAAGGGGAACACGCACAAGGGGACACAGGTGGAAACTGAGTGCCCAAATGAGCCACAGAGATATTAGAAAGAACTTTTTAAATGTCAGAGTGGTTGACAAATGGAATGCATTAGGGGGTGATGTGGTGGAGGCTGACTCCATACACAGTTTCAAGTGTAGATATGACAGAGCCCGATAGGCTCAGGAATCTGTACACCTGTTGATTGACGGTTGAGAGGCGGGACCAAAGAGCCATAGCTCAACCCCCGCAAACACAACTAGGTGAGTACAACTAGGTGAGTACACACAATCATATCTTCGCTGCTCACAATGTGCAGCTCGAGGCCAAGTGAGTCAATCGAGGCTTCAGTTTCATACATATGGGTCATGAATGGGTTCAGACAGGAAATACTGACCTGTAAATTCTCTATAATTCATAACAATTCTCGCTGTCGGGGACGGTAAGTCTATTTAGGCTTATCGGGGCCTTCCCTAGGCCTACTACCGACCTTAGCCAGGATCCAACCCACAAGAGTTGCCTAACTCACGGCAACTATTTACTGCTAGGTGAGCAGACGCATCAGGCGAAAGAAAACGTGCTCAACCATTTCTGCCCCTTGTCCTCATATTCCAGCTCCTTGTCCTCATATCCCAGCTCCTTGTCCTCATATCCCAGCTCCTTGTCCCCATATCCCAGCTCCTTGTCCCCATATCCCAGCTCCTTGTCCCCATATCCCAGCTCCTTGTCCCCATATCCCAGCTCCTTGTCCTCATATCCCAGCTCCTTGTCCCCATATCCCAGCTCCTTGTCCTCATACCCCAGCAATTGAAAGAATAAACAGTAGAGATGGACGAAGATAATATTAATAATATGATTATTATTGTACAGAGAAAACATTAAACCTCAAGGAATATGAGTTCAAGGAGCAGATATATGTGGACAAGGAGCTGGAATATGAGGACAAGGAGCTGGGATATGAGGACAAGGAGCTGGAATATGAGGACAAGGAGCTGGGATATGAGGACAGGGAGCTGGGATATGAGGACACGGAGCTGGGATATGAGGACACGGAGCTGGAATACGAGGACACGGGGCTGGAATACGAGGACACGGGGCTGGGATATGAGGACAAGGAGCTGGGATACGAGGCCACGGAGCTGGGATATGAGCACTCGAAGCTGATATAGACCGGCGAGAAGGAACAGCACCTAACCACTTAGATCATCGGAAATCGAGCGCCGGGCTGCAATATGCGAGGCTGTCACTCTATCGTCCAGTCCAGGTGATTGGGTCGCCAAGCGTAGGGAAGTGAGAAATAATTCGTGGAGACAAAGACGGGGCAAAGATTAATCACGTGTGAGTAAGATATGGCCGTGTCCGGCAGGTCTTTGACGGGATCCAGGCGGTGTTGTTCCTGGTGTCCGCCAGCTGCTTCGATCTCGTCATTCGGGAAGACGAACTCACCAACCGTCTTCAAGAGTCCATCGACATCTTCCAGAGTATGTGGCACTCCAGGTGAGTCCATCGACATCTTCCAGAGTGTTTGGCACTCCAGGTGAGTCCATCGACATCTTCCAGAGTATGTGGCACTCCAGGTGAGTCCATCGACATCTTCCAGAGTATGTGGCACTCGAGGTGAGTCCATCAACATCTTCCAGAGTGTTTGGCACTCCAGGTGAGTCCATCGACATCTTCCAGAGTATGTGGCACTCCAGGTGAGTCTATCGACATCTTCCAGAGTGTGTGACACTCCAGGTGAGTCCATCGACATCTTCCAGAGTATGTGGCACTCCAGGTGAGTCTATCGACATCTTCCAGAGTATGTGGCACTCCAGGTGAGTCTATCGACATCTTCCAGAGTGTGTGGCACTCCAGGTGAGTCTATCGACATCTTCCAGAGTATGTGGCACTCCAGGTGAGTCTATCGACATCTTCCAGAGTGTGTGGCACTCCAGGTGAGTCCATCGACATCTTCCAGAGTATGTGGCACTCTAGGTGAGTCCCCCCAAATACTCACAGTTACTAAGACACCCTAAAATGCCTAGAAACACCCTACAGCTTGTAGTTAAGGGTGTGGCACTCTAAAGTGACACTTGTCGCATAAATGGTCTGGCACTTTTCAAGGTATAATTATGGGATATTTAGTAACATCACCTCCTGCTTTCCAGACTAATTAATATATTCACTTTCCGCATTCCAATGAATCATGTTCTTTCTTAGTCTAATGATATCATGTTCTTTGTTAGGGCCCAGTGACATCACTTAAACCAAGCAGCCTAAAGACATCACCTACAATTATGACATTAATCATCAGCTAAATGTCATATGATGACATTTCGTGACGTCCCTGGTACAGTCCAGTGACATTACTCGCTCTCCTTCACAGGTTCCTTAAGAACTCTGGCTTCATCGTCTTCTTGAACAAGCAGGACATCTTAAGAGACAAGGTGGTCAACAGGCACAAGTGTATCGGGGACCACTTCCCCGAGTACACTCACTACGTGCTCCAGAGTAAAGGTAAAGTGATGTTAGCTGGTGATGTCGTCTGGTGTTGGGTAGTGATGACAGGTGTCATGACAATGGAGGTGACATGTTGGATTGTCAGAGGCATAACATGACACCCATCCCAATAGGATCTGTCTACCATGAGCCAATAGGAGCTGTATTTCATGAGCCAATAGGAGCTGTCTCCCATGAGCCAATAGGATCTGTCTCCCACGAGCCAATAGGAGCCGTCTCCTACGAGCCAATAGGAGCTGCCTCCCACGAGCCAATAGGAGCTGTCTCCCACGAGCCAATAGGATCTGTCTCCCCATGAGCCAATAGGATCTGTCTCCCCACGAGCCAATAGCATCTGTCTCCCCACGAGCCAATAGGATCTGTCTCCCCATGAGCCAATAGGATCTGTCTCCCCATGAGCCAATAGGATTTGTCACCCCATGAGCCAATAGGATTTGTCACCCCATGAGCCAATAGGATTTGTCACCCCATGAGCCAATAGGATTTGTCACCCCATGAGCCAATAGGATTTGTCACCCCATGAGCCAATAGGATCTGTCTCCCCATGAGCCAATAGGATTTGTCACCCCATGAGCCAATAGGAGCTGTCTCCCATGAGCCAATAGGAGCTATCTCCCACGATCCTTCTATAATGTTCCTACGATCTTCTTATGTTTCCCTACCCCCTCCACAGACCGTGACAGTGAGGAGGACGAAGAGTACCTGAGGACCCGGTGTTTTATAAGAGACAAGTTCCTTGTGAGTAATCGTAATACAACTTTATATATACAACTTCTAGTAACTTGGTTTCAAGTAAAGCCTGACGTTCCACAACTGACCAGAATTCGTTTAAACCCTTACAAAACCTGTACATCTTTCTATGTTCATGGTGGGTTTGTTTACGTTAATAAAACAGTTTACGAGCTTGGAACTTCACAACCCAAGGTTATTATTGTTATAAACAACACGTTTATCAACGTATTGTTTATAACAATAATAACCTTGATTAATTAAACAGTGATCATTGTTGATCAGTGTTTAATTAATGTAAACAAAGCCGCCATGACTGAGGAAAGAGTCCGTAAGCGGTTGTGTAACTTCTCGCCAAATCCTAGTCCTGTTTTTTTTCATATGAAATGGAAAATTTAAACCCCCTATAATAATAATAATAATTATCACGGGCTCACCATAGCCCGTGCTACTTGGAACTTTTTATTCCAGGTACCGAATCTTTAACAACAACAACAACATAATAATAATAATAATAATAATAATGAAGAAACTTGATAATTCCAGTGTTTGAATGGTGAAGGAAAAATCCAATACAATTAAAAATACACATGTATTAGCTCTTTCTGTCCCATTCAATAATAATAATAATAATAATAACATATTTCCTCTACGCTCCAACTTATAACTTCTCTCACCGACCTGCAAGCTCCCTCTCCAACATACAACGTCCCCCTCCAACATGCTGTCTCACTCTCAACCGAGCATCGAGTCCCTCTCCTAAACATGTACTGTAGCCTACATTCTTTATCAACACCAAAACATCAGCTCATATATGCCATTTCTCCCGCTTTACCTGCATTACCACACCCATCATCTCCCACCATTACCACAACCATCGTCCCCACCATAACCATCACCACGCGACATGTAACAAACCATTGTGTCTCTCCGCCAACACTAGGCTATCTCCCGACAAGTTGTGAAGAGAGAGGGCCGGCGCCTGGCGCCAGGTTTCAAGCCGCTGGAGGAGCAGGAGTCTTCCAGGGAATGCTACTGTCACTTCACCATCGCCACTGACACCAACAACGTCAGAATAGTCTTCGAAGACGTCCATAACATGATTATTATGTGGAACCTGCACGATATTGGCGTCAACGTTTCCTAGCTGTCGGGTTCTGACGAAGTTGATGATCACACCCCCTTCCCCCCTAACTGAGTGAGCGAGTGGTGCAGTTCTTGTCGACTCTTCAGTAACAAAGGACATCATGGAGACGAGTGTTGATGGTAGTTTAGTCATCATGAAGTTTCCTCAGAGCTCTGAGGAAACTGACAAGGAAACCCGTTTCAAGATTTTCTGGAACTGGTTTCCCCACAATGTGATGCTTCTTACACGCCCTGTATACACCACTACGACATATTTCTCTTAGATTCATCCTAATACTGTATCAAACGGGATAATACATCACTTTCGTGGGACAATACATCACTTTCGTGAGCCGATTTCATAAGATTACGTCCATTTTTGGACATAGCGCGCAGCCTAGCGAAAAGCGACGTTATTTGCTGTGACATCAACACCAGGATTCATTAAACATTTACGTGTCCACTTACGAAATCTGTACATCTTTCTTCCACCATGGCAGCCCTGTTTACGTTTATTAGTTTATAATCTCGGAAGCGCTACGAGGTTGTTTATAACAATAATAACTTTGGGTTGAGAACGACCTCGTAACGTTTCGAAGTTTGTAAACTGTTTAACAAATATAAACAAAGCCGCCATGACTGAGGAAAGATGAACAGGTTTCGTCAGTGGTTGCGTAAATGCGTGATGATTCCTCCTTCCCCACATACACACATATATGTTGTTCATCACGCAAAGAAAACTTAAGTTTACTGAATAAATCCACAAGGGCCGTGACGAGGACTCGAACCTACGTCCGAGATCATCCCAGACGCTGCCTTTACCGACTGAGCTACGACATTGTGATTTCTGTGTGTCTTAAGTTTACTTCCTGTGAATGATAAATAATGTCACAACCTGACTGGTTTGTGCGTATTACGAATGATTGATGGAGGAGGTACCGCAGCGCTCGGGTCAGCACAGGTCAGCACACACACACACAGCACCGCTCAGCACAGGTCAAAACACACACAGCACCGCTCAGCCCAGGTCAACACACACACACAGCACCGCTCAGCACAGGTCAACACACACAGCACCGCTCAGCACAGGTCAACACACACACACACACACAGCACCGCTCAGCATAAGTCAACACACACACACAACACCGCTCAGCATAAGTCAACACACACACACAGCACCGCTCAGCATAAGTCAACACACACACACACAGCACCCCTCAACGCACAGTATGACTGTTACTCACAGACCAGGCGCTATTTTCCTGTGCTGGAGGACGACACTGAGCCATTACTCGCAGCTGTCATCTCTTCTGACACACATTAAACACAGGAGGCAGCGTGTAGTGTCCCACCTGCTTGTGTTTACATAGATGGCGCTGGCGTCTGTGTTATGAAACGCAGCGCCTGAATGCAGCCAGTAATCAAAAAACAAAAAAATATCTCTTTCATGAAATAACTAGTCAGATCACATGTAATTTGTATAAATAAAAAAATTATTATTATTAATACGAGGAAGCTGCATTGGTTGCCGTCTATAATTAGTGCCTCTGACTGACTGTATTAATTAATCACAATCTGTAGTAACCTTGTGTACCTTCTTGTATATAAATAAATAAATAAATAAATAAAAAATACACCTGTGTTCCAAATACTCAAAAACTAAAGTAATTGTCACGCAGTTAAGGATATATGTTTGTTCAATACCTATCATTCTCGGTCGACTTGTTAGATGGACATTTTTGTAAATACAAATATGATTTTATACTGTATTTCTATTATCATAATACATACATGATGATTCAGAATATATTTAAATCAAGTAAATGTCTTTTTAACTAATGTGAATTCAAAATATCAGCGAATTACGTTTTAACTCTATTGTATAAGGATTACTTAAGTCACCAGATTCTTTATGTTCTATACAAGAACATAAAGAATCAAGGTAACTGCAGAAGGCCTGTAGGCCCATACTCAAAGGGGAATACTCGAAATTACATTTTTTGTTGTAAATATCTTCCAATACGTTAAAAATTCCATCGTGAGTCTGTGTAAACTTTCTTTATAATATCAACGTTTTAGTTAAGCGAACTACTACTTGTTTATTACAGCCTATATGTAATGTTTTAGATTCAGCTACTCAGAACAAGAAGTTGCAAGTAGCACGGGCTATGGTGAGCCCATAGCGGACGTACCTGGCACAGGAGCGGGGCTGTAACTATAAATATGTAATGTGATTTATTAAGGACTTTTAAGTCAACGACTAAAAGCACCGTATTATAAATCTTGTTGGTTTGAAATGATTATTTTTAAAGGTTGTGAACTACAAGATGTTAAAGATTACTTGCAACATTAAAGGCTAACATTTTAAGTGAATGAAAGAGTTTGCTACATATAAAAATATAATCTACAATATACACTTATAAATTTAAGATATTGCATATATATATGTATGTGTGCATATTTCATGTGGCATCAGGTGCCGTCGTTACATTAGTACCCCCAGTAGCCAGAAGCAGTTTTCTATAATGAACAGGACATGTCTTACCTGCTTTTGTAAACAAAGTGAACATGGATTAGGAGAATATGCACTTCAAGACAGTATGTCAGGACTTATAGATTTATTTGTTCTGAACAAATGAAGACCAGCCACAACAAGAACAACATATTACAAGAACAGCAGAGAATAACAGTGGCTGTCATTGTTATTTAATAATATCAAGGGTATTAATTAAAGAACCTGTCCTCTCAACTAATGCGCTTCAATTTTATTCTCTATGGTCCCCAATGTATAAAATAAGGAGAACTATGAAAGCCCCACAGATATTCACGTTTTCTATTTATAGGTTGAGTGGGTGGGAGGCTTGGGTTCATGCATTTTATAGTACCCTTTATTTTGCACGTAGTGGCAAATTAAGAGCACGGGCTGCTGTACCAGGCCGACCTATCGAGTTGCCACAACGAGCAAAAAATAGTGTACTAAAACCTTTGACCCCACACATAGAAAATGTAGATATTTGAGTGGCTACGATCTATATTTATATAGTACCCCTTTATTTGACCGTTGGGGGATTTTGACATCAAAATACGGTGTACTATGCGAGAGGAGGAGCATGCATACATACATACATACATTTTACGAATAAATACAATTATAAATATTTATATAAGTTTAGGTAGTGGTCTACCTCCTCGGCGCACAATCAACGGAC
The DNA here is from genome assembly GCF_040958095.1 of Procambarus clarkii. Taxonomy (NCBI): domain Eukaryota; kingdom Metazoa; phylum Arthropoda; class Malacostraca; order Decapoda; family Cambaridae; genus Procambarus; species Procambarus clarkii. Next base: position 22,534,380 of record NC_091229.1, on the reverse strand, counting down.
CCGAGTTCTGTCTCCGGGTAGGACACAGATGGTCGACCATGTTTTCTTTCCTCCTGATGCCTCTCCTCACCCGGTAAATAGATACCCGGGAAAAAGACAACCGTTGTGGGTTGTATCCTGATACAGGTCGGTACTGTGGTGTGACCTGGGAGGGGGGGGGGAGGGGCATGATAGGCCTAACTACATAATCTATTTTGAAGAGAATGGTGATCAGTGAAAACTCAGATCCGTTCGAGAGTGCGAACCGGATTCCTGAGCGGAGCCGGTGGCTGAGCGGACAGAACACTGGTCACGTGATCCTGTGGTCCCGGGTTCGATCCCGGGCGCCGGCGAGAAACAATGAGCAGTTTCGTTCACCCTGATGCCCCTGTTACCTAGCAGTAAATAGGTACCTGGGAGTTAGTCAGCTGTCACGGGCTGCTTCCTGGGGGTGGAGGCCTGGCCGAGGACCGGGCCGCGGGGACACTAAAGCCCCGAAATCATCTCAAGATAACCTCACTATTCGGGTTTTCCATTATTATATAGTACTCACTTTTCCGGCCTCTCCTTCATTGTCAAGGAATTATTTAACCTTTCTCCCAGCACAAGTAAAAAGAAAAAAGTTCTGTTAGAATGAGATTCACCATGTTGTGCTAGAACAAGGATCACCATGTTGTGCTAGAACAAGGATCACCATGTTGTGCTAGAACAAGGATCACCATGTGCTAGAACAAGGATCACCATGTTGTGCTAGAACAAGGATCACCATGTTGTGCTAGAACAAGGATCACCATGTTGTGCTAGAACAAGGATCACCATGTGCTAGAACAAGGATCACCATGTTGTGCTAGAACAAGGATCACCATGTTGTGCTAGAACAAGGATCAGCATGTTGTGCTAGAACAAGGATCACCATGCTGTGCTAGAACAAGGATCACCATGTTGTGCTAGAACAAGGATCACCATGTTGTGCTAGAACAAGGATCACCATGTTGTGCTAGAACAAGGATCACCATGTTGTGCTAGAACAAGGATCACCATGTTGTGCTAGAACAAGGATCACCATGTTGGGCTAGAACAAGGATCACCATGTGCTAGAACAAGGATCACCATGTTGTGCTAGAACAAGGATCACCATGTTGTGCTAGAACAAGGATCACCATGTTGTGCTAGAACAAGGATCACCATGTTGGGCTAGAACAAGGATCACCATGTGCTAGAACAAGGATCACCATGTGCTAGAACAAGGATCACCATGTGCTAGAACAAGGATCACCATGTTGTGCTAGAACAAGGATCACCATGTTGTGCTAGAACAAATATCATCATGTTGCAGGCGATGAGTCACAATAACGTGGCTGAAGAATGTTGACCAGACCACACACTAGAAGTTGAAGGGACGACAACGTTTCGCTCCGTTCTGGACCATTCTCAAGTCGATCGCTATCAAGTCGATAAGTTAATCGACTTGAGAATGGTCCAGGACGGAACGAAACGTCGTCGTCCCTTTAACTTCTAGTGTGTGGTCTGGTCATCATCATGTTGTGCTAGAACAAGGATCACTGCGTTCTAGCACCGAGATCACTTCCTAGTGTTGGAGGCTCTTAATAACGCGATAACTTTCCCTTCCTTCATAACAACCGAGGTTATCAGATTCACCCTCATGGTACCCGGCTGGACCGGATTTTCAATACATGGATTACCGAGTTCTAAATACTGCGATTACAGAGTCTGGGAAAAATGGGATTTGTTTTAAGGCACAACAATGCAAAGACGGATAATGCGACAATGTCGAGCATTCCACTCTTGCAAAACTTCAAGTGATTCTTCAAAGTGCTGAAATACACGAGACATAGGTGAGGTCAAGCATGATCCCGCCAAACACACAGCGAAACTACAGCGTTGGTACAACGTTCGAACAAGTTTTAACACCTCCTAACCAGTTATAACAACCGATATAGCAAGTTGTAACAACGTTCTAATACGTCATAAACACGTTAAGCCAAGATGTAACAACTTTATTACAAGTTGTAACAAGCGAAAAATAGAGACAGTTTCGGTTTGTGTTTCCAGGGATGCCCCTTGTAGTTTTAAAGGCACAGTAGTGCAACAACTTTTGGGCCACAGGATACACTGTACTTTTGTTTATTCAGGCAGTTAACTTGACAGTTTCCTGTAGGAAGAAGGCGCCGTCAAGGCTCGGTTGCCCGGCAATTGTCAATAGAGATTCATCAAAGTCACTGCTACCTTAGAATTCTGCAGCCAAAGCATCATTTGACGCTGGCTGAATTAGGTATATTCATTTGTACGATGTACAATGTACACCAGCAGGTGTACAATGAAACTGTTTGCACAACGGCCATTTGCATCAGCTCAGCCCAGTACAGGAGCAGCTTAAGTACTCTAAGTATTAGCTCAAGTACGGTCGATATAGTACACAAAATATATACTAGAGGGATCCACTAGGCCGTGATATCATTTACACAATAATAATTGGTAGTTGCCTGATCCAAGATCAGGCAACATGCAAAATATTTACATATGGCACTCTCCTCTACTTCTACCGAAGCTCATAAAATATAATCCTTTTACTTATAGCATAACGTTCACACCTCCTGGGGTTTAATACTGCTTGAGTCGAGCGGTGGATGGGTGATCGACACACTTGCAACCACGCTAAAGGTTTATATTTAGAGTTTTGTCATCAAGACAGCAAACACAGATCAGTTTTGAGTGATATGACTGAGAGTTGATTTGTAAATATATGCATTAACGGAAGCTGTGGAATGAGTAAGACTCATGGATAAATAAACTTGGGTATTTGATTCATAGGTTCTCGAGGGTGGTTTTCTGGTACGACTCCAAGAACGAAAGACCACTTGGGTAGTTTATACGCGGATGAAGTCATGAACGAGCTCGTGTATGTATGTGTGTGTCTTCGGTACCCCGAGGCTGAAGGTGGAGATCACGCTGCAAGGTCTCCTGTGGGGTTCATCAGGCGACCCGTCTCAGCGTCCTCCTTGTCCGACGGGGGGCTCTGGATGAGACCGTTCTTCATTGGTAGAGTACCATCGTCGCCAGTCTTCGGTCCGATACCGTTGACGGCCTTGTGAAGGAGTTCGTCCTTAAGCTCGTCGGTGTGGGTGAGGGTGACGACCTCCGGGATGGGCATCTTGTAGAAGTGTCTGGCCAGCACTGACAGCACCACCAGCTGCCCCAGCAGGAGGGAGTTGAGCAATGCTGCAGGAGAAACATCTGCTCAATGTGTGTGTTTATGCAAGCAAAGTTGAGCAAGAAAATTACATAAAAAGATTGTTTATACAGTGATGATTTAGGCACAATTTAACAACCGTGTAAATGATTAACAGAAAACTGTTAACAATCCCAAACACAAAGGTGTTTGACTAAATTATAATGCAATCAAAATAAGGAAGGGAGTACCACCTCTGGCTGGAAGAAGGGGGACCCATAGCCTCAGGGGAAACCACACATAACGCATTGGAGGGAATGTAGGTCCTCTCCAATACAGTTTCTGTGTGCTTTTCTCCTACCACTCCCTTCCTAAATAATGTCTTTTATGCATGATATATAAAGTGTGTCAAATCTGAGTGCATGTCTCTACCTGGTCTGTTTCGAATTAACGAATCAAATTAAATGAATGTGATGGCTGTAGAGGACTTACTGTTAGCGAAGACTCTAGGAGAGATGGGCGGGAGGCAGGGTATCGCTCCGCTGGGCACCAGGATGGAGTTAACGATAATCGCCTGCAGGCGGAGGAACACTAGGCACAGCTGGAAGGCCACGATCTTCGGCGTGTAGTGAAACTCCTGCAGCTGGACGCGGGAGGCCTTGAAGCCAACGATGAAGGCCCATAACCCGAAGAAGAAAGATATGGTGGAAACGAGGTAGATGTAGAGAGAGGCGCTGCTGGGTCGCATGTCCATGTGGGTGTACCTGTAGAAGGACGTGTGGGGCGTAAGATCATCGGTCACAACTAACCACTTCTACCCCTACTCCCGGAGACATTAAGTTTGCTGATACAGCATAACCAATATCACACACTATAATGTGGTCACAATCGCGAGCATACATACACACATACACACAGCCGGAGCCACCTTCAAGGCACCTTCTCCCAAACACTCCCCGTGAGATACTGACCATCCCTCCAGCCACAGGGTAATCTGGAAGATGGAGAGGACGAGCTGCACCCACGGATGCTGGATCACCAGAACCTTCACGAAACGAATCTGTCGTCTGCAGGAGAGAGAGATCACCGTCAGCTTCACTCTCTGGGCGATGCTGGAGAGTTATTAAGGCCACACAATACCTTACTGACCAACCGGCAAGAATTCCTTAGTCCTGGCGAACAAATCCTGGCCTGCTTAGGCCAGGATTTCTTGCTTAGTCTTGGCCATTGTCCAGGACTAAGTAAACTCTTGAGTGTACATACACCGAGGGTATACCGAAGGGTCCACCTAGGGTACACCCAAGGTACACCTCTCGGGGTATATTCATCCCTATTTCGAGATATTAATCATATGATGACTGACATTCTCTCTAAATTTGTATTAGCAATGTGTCATGTGAAAAATATCTATATTATTTAGCTGTGGGCATAGGGATGGAGAAAATGATGATACATAGAGGACTATGTATCTGACTATGATGAGAAGCACAGCCTACTTATCAACTAGATTGTACTGAGTGACATAGAGGGCACCAACTTGCTGACTGTTGACTTGGGGCAGATGCAGCAGGGCCAGCAGCAGCAAGGGGGACCCTTCCACGGCAGCACCGCCCCCTTCATCTTGGCCACGAAGCGCGACTCCCCGCCGAAGTAGGAGAGCGTGAGATCGAGGAACTGCCACATGCAGAGCGCAAACCAGAGCTGGGCTGCCAAGTCAAGGAACAGGTTGGCCTTCTGGAATAGCAGCCCAAGGTAGCTGCATAGGCCCAGGACCTGAAATTTGACATTATTAAGTTACATTTATGGAACAATCTCTCGAGGTTGCTTCCCTCAGGAGCCATCTACCTTCGCGGAATGAACCTGTTGACTAAACAGCCTTAGTAAGCTGTGGAAAAGACAGAAGAGCAAGAAATGATGATAGATGATTCATATGGATGGGAAGCATCATCTCATCTCAGTCTCCCCAAACAAGGCTATCATTGTGCCAGACTTGACTATTCCTGACATGACTCTCAACCTCTTAACTACAACTTCCTCTCCTGTTAATTACAGTCTTAAGTATTTAAGCCAACCACTTGAAGAACATCTTCATTTTCCTCTACTTTACAAGTTAAGTTTACCCTTCTCCAAAAATCATTTACTTAAATGTAATCTACATTCACTTTGACATGTCTTTTCTCAAATTTAACAAAACTTTGTATAAAGAAATCCCAAGGGCCGTGACGAGGATTCGAACCTGCGTCCGAGAGCATCCCAGACGATGCCTTAATCGACTGAGCTACGACATGGTCAAAAAAGAGTTGAAACGGAAGTTTTACTGAACTTATTAGATTTGTTCTGGATCTACTTATTTGTTCATTTGATGCATCACGCAATTGTGATTTCTGTGTGCAAACTTTGTATAGTTTTTTCCTAATAAAAGAACCGCATCATCCTCATACATAACACTAAACAATACTATATTAATTTTAATACACAAATTTCATATCTTTTCTAGTACGCGACTTCGTAGATTCTGGTGTTCTATCTTGCACACACACTTCTGGTGCACACACACTTCTGGTGCACACACACTTCTGGTGCACACACACTTCTGGTGCACACACACTTCTGGTGCACACACACTTCTGGTGCACACACACTTCTGGTGCACACACACACTTCTGGTGCACACACACTTCTGGTGCACACACACTTCTGGTGCACACACACTTCTGGTGCACACACACTTCTGGTGCACACACACTTCTGGTGCACACACACTTCTGGTGCACACACACTTCTGGTGCACACACACTTCTGGTGCACACACACTTCTGGTGCACACACACTTCTGGTGCACACACACTTCTGGTGCACACACACTTCATCTTGCACACACACTTCTGGTGCACACACACTTCTGGTGCACACACACTTCATCTTGCACACACACTTCTCTTGCGAGCGCGGCCAGTCATGTCTACTTTGTGTCAACTTCTACAAGATGTGTCTACTACATGTCTACTACTATTACACCTCATCAATTCCATTCAACTTACCATGTGCCATCCTAATCTACTTCAAATGTCTCCTTCGTGAGTTTCCGTTGTTGCTGGAGTTTAACCACAGCCTCACCAGTATTGCTAATGATGTTGATTCACCAATTTGCAACCAAACGATGGAAACAACTCATTGTTGGGTTGCATTAGCAACATCTGGTTGATTCCTTAATCAACCTCAAGTCACAATCGGCTTGAGAATGGTCCAGGACGGACCGAAACGTCGTCGTCGTCCCTTCACCTTCTAGTGTGTGGTCTGGTCAACATACTTCAGCCACGTTATTTGTGGCTCATCGCCTGCATGTTGTTGTTGTTATAGATTCAGCTACTCGGAACAAGTTCCAAGTAGCACGGGCTATGGTGAGCCCGTAACTTACCTGGCACAGGAGCGGGGCAAGTAGCACGGGCTATGGTGAGCCCGTAACTTACCTGGCACAGGAGCGGGGCAAGAAGCACAGGCTATGGTGAGCCTGTGCGTGTGTGCATCGCCTGCATATGGTTGATTTCTAAATACTATTGATCCTATTCCCCAGTCTGGGGGGGGTCTGATTCACAGCGAAATGGCAATTATAGGGAGAAAACGCTAAGCCAGTATGACTATATAGCCCTTGGAAGGGTTATAAGGATCTGGGATAGGACGCAGGGAAGGAATGGTGCCCAACCGATCGAATCGTCTGGGGGATTGAACGCCGACCTGCAAGGGTCACCCACCCACTCACCGGGTATACAGTAAGGACGATAGCTGTAGTCTCCTTGTGTCTGGTAGGACAGTAGCGAAGGACGTAGGTAGCGGTGTCGGCGTAGAGCAGCAGGAGAGTCAGCAGTGCCACCGTAGCCAGGGCCAGGAGCACCCATCCGGACACGCCCAGAGCTGTCCGTCACAGAGATATCAAGTTAGTTCTCGCGGCATAGAAAATCCTGTCTGAGCATCATTAGTGGAAGTGACAAGTGCTTGCAAGTGTTCACAATGGTATTGGGGAGTTACCAGAGGTGACACCAGGCTAAATGGGCATGTTGTGTGGGTCATATCTTACCGTCTGTTCCAGCTCTTTCTCCTTATTCTCCACCCCCTCTGTGCCTCCTTCACACACACACACACACACACACACACACACACACACACACACACACACACACACACACACACACACACACACAGGGGGGGGCCTCGTAGCCTGGTGGATAGCGCCCAGGACTCGTAATTCTGTGGCGCAGGTTCGATTCCCGCACGAGGCAGAAACAAATGGGCAAAGTTTCTTTCACCCTGAATGCCCCTGTTACCTAGCAGTAAACAGGTACCTGGGAGTTAGTCAGCTGTCACGGGCTGCTTCCTGGGGTGTGTGTGTGTGTGGTGTGGAGAGAAAAAAAAAGAAAAAAAAAAGTAGTAGTTAGTAAACAGTTGATTGACAGTTGAGAGGCGGGCCGAAAGAGCAAAGCTCAACCCCCGCAAACACAACTAGGTGAAAACAACTAGGTGAAAACACACACACACACACACACACACACACACACACACACACACAGCACAGGTGGGACACGAACAAGGGGACACAGGTGGAAACTTAGTACCCAGATGAGCCACAGAGACGTTAGAAAGATTTTTTTCAGTGTCAGAGTAGTTAATAAATGGAATGCACTAGGAAGCGATGTGGTGGAGGCTGACTCCATACACAGTTTCAAATGTAGATATGGTAGAGCCCAGTAGGCTCAGGAATCTGTACACCAGTTGATTGACAGTTGAGAGGCGGGACCAAAGAGCCAAAGCTCAACCCCCGCAAGCACAATTAGGTGAGTACACACACACACACACACACACACACACTATGCGAGTAGAGTACCATTGTTCTACGGTTATGTAAGGTCTCTCTCTCCCTCTGATATGGACGCGGCGGAGGCGGGCATGCGGCGTAAATCAACAGGCCTAGAGGGTTTATTATATCAAGTAAAAGAGCGATATACTATCAGCATTTAGACCCCCGACAAGGCACCGAAACTGACTAGCAAATATCAACCTTATGGGGGGGTGAACCTAATGAAGGGTCTAAACCCTAATCAGCAGCAGTCAGCTACTGATTAGGGTTTTAGGGTCTAGCAGCCAGCTTGTAGCTACACCATAAGACACGGTGCTTGAAGTCTGCGAGACTTCCTACGTTAAAATCTGCTTCTCAAATTCATTTCAGAACTTTGATCATAAATGTACATACATAGGTACCAGGTAACCAGGTACCAGGTAACCAGGTACCAGGTAACCAGGTACCAGGTAACCAGGTACCAGGTAACCAGGTACAAGGTCAAAGGTACCAGGTAACCAGGTACCAGGTAACCAGGTACCAGGTAACCAGGTACCAGGTAACCAGGTACAAGGTCAAAGGTACCAGGTAACCAGGTACAAGGTAACCAGGTACCAGGTAACATAGTCGAGTTAGTGAACACAAACTCACACTTATACTATTATCATAACTTTGGCAAATAGCCAAGTTATTTAACCAAGTATCGGAACTACATATAACCTCTATTAGTTATATATTGTATAATTAAAGATGACCAAACACCCCACCTAATGAGGAGGAGACGAGGACCCGGCTCCTTGTCCTCATAACTGATTGATTGATTGATGAAGATTAAGCCACCCAAGAGGTGGCACGGGCATGAATAGCCCGTAAGTGGTGGCCCCTTTTGAGCCATTACCAGTATCAAGAGCTGATACTGGAGATCTGTGGAGGTGCGACTGCACCCTGCGTGACGGGAGATGTCTCCCGTACCTCATAACTCGTCTCCTTGTCCTCATATCCCTTCCAAGTACACTATAGTCATGCTGCCTTAGCTCCTCATAATTACCTCACCTGCCCAGTTAATCCTCCGTTGACTCCGAGGATCATTCACATCTTAATTCTGACAGCGTTATCACTTCATTAAATCCACGAGGATTAATGGACTAATCCCCCTAAGACGGAATGTACGGGCAGCCGGGCCTGTATATTTTTTTCCAAGGACGATGCAATGAAAAGGACAATAATGCTATAATTAAAAATATTTAACGAGATCAGAGATAGGGAACATCCTAGAGGGTGAAGGGGGGGGGGGGGGGAGGGGGGGGGGAGGGGGGGGGAGGGGGGGGGGAGAGATATCCCCTACTGAATAGAATGGATATCACTATCCATTCTATTCGGGATGGGGGCTGGGAAAAGGGAGGGGGGGGGGCGGTTTCCTGGTGCGGGACTCGAACCCGCGCCACAGAATTACGAGTCCTGCGCGCTATCCACCAGGCTACCAGGCCCCCTCTGTGCGTGTGTGTGTACTCACCTAATTGTACTCACCTAATTGTGCTTGCGGGGGTTGAGCTCTGGCTCTTTGGTCCCGCCTCTCAACCGTCAATCAACTGGTGTACAGATTCCTGAGCCTACTGGGCTCTATCATATCTACATTTGAAACTGTGTATGGAGTCAGCCTCCGCCAGAGGCTGTGTGTGTGTTTACTAGTTGTGTTTTTGCGGGGGTTGAGCTTTGCTCTTTCGGCCCGCCTCTCAACTGTCAATCAACTGTTTACTAACTAACTACTAACTTACTAACTACTTTTTTTTTCCCCCACACCACACACACACACACACCCCAGGAAGCAGCCCGTGACAGCTGACTAACTCCCAGGTACCTATTTACTGCTAGGTAACAGGGGCACTTAGGGTGAAAGAAACTTTGCCCATTTGTTTCTGCCTCGTGCGGGAATCGAACCCGCGCCACAGAATTACGAGTCCTAGTATGTGTGTGTGTGTGTGTGTGTGTGTGTGTGTGTGTGTGTGTGTGTGTGTGTGTGTGTGTGTGTGTGTGACCAGCCCCCACCCACCTGGCGGACGACAGCCCAGGAGTCAAGCGGTGCACTAATCCACCATTGCTCCACAAAACGCTATCCCACAATAAGCTACCATCGACCACTTTAGTACATATCTTCGCCCAGAGGAGAGAGAGACCTTGCCAGAATGGTTGAGTAACTACCCGAAGATACGGTCATGTGTTTGGCTGTAGTGGTTTGATCTGAAGGGGAGTGAGTGGGGAGGGGGGTTTGGCCCCACGTTCATCTCTACCCCACCCCAAGCCACACCCCCACACCCCCAAGCCACACCCCACAACCCCAAGCCACACCCCACATCCCCCTCCAACTAGCCCAAGAACACAAACGCTACCTAAATAGAACAAGGATTTTTGCTAGAGTCTCCAGTTATCGACGCAGAAAACGAGCCAACAGGTGCCTCTCACTGCGACTGTTGCACGCAACGGAACGCAACAGACTTGCGTGCAGAGTGATGACGCTGGACTCCTGGTAGTGGGTGTGGTAAAGGGTCCGTGTAGAGCCTCCCCCTTTTAACTTTATATAGTCGTAATGGCTTCGTTACCTAGCCTCCCCTTTCCCCTTGAGAAATATCTCTCCCATAGCTACTAAAGGGGTAATCTCTCTCTCTCTCTCTCTCTCTCTCTCTCTCTCTCTCTCTCTCTCTCTCTCTCTCTCTCTCTCTCTCTCTCTCTCTCTCTCTCTCTCTCTCTCTCTCTCTTTCTCTCTCTCTCTCTCTCTTTCTCTCTCTCTCTCTACCACTCACAGGATGAGTATGGGGTCCACTACCACTCACAGGATGAGTTTGAGTTAAGTAATATATTAACTAACCAAACCTACATACTGCACAGCACCGCTCCTGTGCCAAATAAGTCCACTACGGGCTCACCATAGCCCGTGCTACTTGCCCCGCTCCTGTGCCAGGTAAGTTACGGGCTCACCATAGCCCGTGCTACTTGCCCCCGCTCCTGTGCCAGGTAAGTTACGGGCTCACCATAGCCCGCGCTACTTGCCCCGCTCCTGTGCCAGGTAAGTTACGGGCTCACCATAGCCCGTGCTACTTGCCCCCGCTCCTGTGCCAGGTAAGTTACGGGCTCACCATAGCCCGTGCTACTTGCCCCCGCTCCTGTGCCAGGTAAGTTACGGGCTCACTATAGCCCGTGCTACTTGGAAACTTGTTCAGAGTAGCTGAATCTATAACACCAACATACTGTACCAGTTCAGTAGCACTAACATATACGAGCCCTCCTTCCCCCCCCCCCTCTCCCTATCCTCCTACCTTTCCTCCCCCCTCCCCCCCCTCTTCCTCACCTCCCCCTTCCCCTCCATGTAACCCTCTGCTTCCTACCGCCCCTGCCAACATGTCTCTCACAGGCTTGGGATGCCCTTACCCTGAGTGGCGCCTCCAATCTCTCTCTCCTTGGCTGGAGACAGCTTCGTCTGAGTTTATGTGCCTATCTAGATATGCTTGCTAGGAGTATCGGCTCCTAGGAACATCGGCTCCTAGGAACATCGGCTGCTAGGAACATCGGCTCCTAGGAACATCGGCTGCCAGCCCCGCCTAGTCCAGCTTCTAGAGCAGTAGACAGACATTGACTTTAGTCTCAAGGATGATCCAGTCGGCTGACAGCCAAGCCTAGTTTCCCATTCTTGAGGGAGTCTCACTTGTTCAGCCCTGGTCAGGACGTCAGGCTGCGAGCAGCCGCGTCCAACAGCCTGGTTGATCAGTCCAGCAACCAGGAGGCCTGGTCGACGACCGAGCCACGGGGGACGCTAAGCCCCGGAAGCACCTCAAGGTAACCTCAAGGTAAGGTAGGTTGGCAGACTTCTAGATGTTACCACTGTTAGGCTTAGGCTGGGCTACAAGTACCTCTGGCAGTTTGTAACATCTGCTGATGTAGACTTGACTAAATGTAAACTCTGTCAGCAGAACTATTCGCATACTTTGTGTCATTATATAATGGAATGTGAAAAAATCGCGGAATTCAGAGATAACACCATCAATAGTGTCCAAGAAATGTGTAAGTACTTCATTCATAATGATGTGCTGCCCGAAATCTTAGCGAAGTATCCAAAATTTGCTTATTGTAGGTAATTATGCACAGGACTGTAAAGCTGCCGCCCAGTTGGGTGGGTGTGGAGCACATGACTGTAAAGCTGCCGCCCAGTTGGGTGTGGAGCACATGACTGTAAAGCTGCCGCCCAGTTGGGTGGGTGTGGAGCACATGACTGTAAAGCTGCCGCCCAGTTGGGTGGGTGTGAGCAAGACTAGTAACTGTGTGACTCACCATAGATGTAAAGTGCCTTGTATAGTGACTGTTGTGAGCCTCTTGATTGAATCACTTGTGATACAAAAGATTATTGATGTGTGTATGTGTGTAGGTGATTGAATATGTATGTATATGTATGTATGTATGTATATGTATGTATGAGTATGTGTACATGTATATATGACATTAATAATTGTATAACTAGCGTCAAAAGATGGTTACTAGCTTAGCTAAACGAACTAGAGGGTTCAGTTCCTGAACCGATTATGTGCCTCTGTAACCCTTCACACCACCGCCCACGGGATGGGTATGGGGTGCATAATAAAGAAATTGAATTGCCTTAAGTATGAAAGAACAACTGTGATAACCTCAAGACGAGAGAGTGGGAGAGGGGGAAGGGAGAGAAGATGAAGCAGAGACTGAGAGAGACGGAGATCCGCCTCTCCTCACTATAGGGTACACTGAACCCCTCTTTACAGGATGAACAACCCAGCGGGTTTTCTTCCTATTGGAGAGTGTTGTACATGCTGCTATGGCGGTGTGTCCACTCACAGGATGAGTGACGCTGCCCAATACTGTCACTATGGCGGTGTGTCCACTCACAGGATGAGTGACGCTGCCCAATACTGTCACTATGGCGGTGTGTCCACTCACAGGATGAGTGGAGCTGCCCAATACTGTCACTATGGCGGTGTGTCCACTCACAGGATGAGTGGCGCTGCCCAATACTGTCACTATGGCGGTGTGTCCACTCACAGGATGAGTGGCGCTGCCCAATACTGTCACTATGGCGGTGTGTCCACTCACAGGATGAGTGGCGCTGCCCAATACTGTCACTATGGCGGTGTGTTCACTCACAGGATGAGTGGCGCTGCCCAATACTGTCACTATGGCGGTGTGTCCACTCACAGGATGAGTGGCGCTGCCCAATACTGTCACTATGGCGGTGTGTCCACTCACAAGATGAGTGACGCTGCCCAATACTGTCACTATGGCGGTGTGTCCACTCACAGGATGAGTGGCGCTGCCCAATAAACTCGCCCCTCGGGGCAAAAATTTAAAATTTTGAACCCCCTCAACACCATTCATGACATAAATCACTCCCTTTCCCGTCGTAACTATGTCTCCCCTCTACCCTCTTTCTCATCCCCTCCTTCCTCCCCTCCTCTTCCTCGGCCCCCTCACTCCCCCTCTCTCATCTGTCATGGCTGTCACGCCTGGTCATGCCTAATAATCCACGGAGTGACACACAGAATTTTAACAACACTATTCCCTTCAAGTGTCACGAGCAGAGGTCCCCCCTCCCCCCCCCCCCCCCACCCTAACTATCCCTCTCTAACCTACGCTTGAAACAAGCCATGGACCCTACGCGTGTTATCCGCTAATTTGTTCCATAAAGCAACAGCCCTGTTTCCCAAACCGGTATTTACCCAGGTCTTTCCCACATCTAAACTTATGCCATCATTAAGAAATAGATGGAGGAAGGGAGGGTTGCGACGATGGTGTGAGACGCTGCTAGTTGTGTACCAGCGAGAGGGTGGACGGTAACTGGTATTGAGAGACCAAGATGCCGGAATCTGAGGATTAGGTGCAGCACCTAAGACGATGGCCAGATGTGGCCCGGCAGGTAGCAAGATGCTGGGGGAAGGGGGAGAGAGAGAGAGAGAGAGAGAGAGAGAGAGAGAGAGAGAGAGAGAGAGAGAGAGAGAGAGAGAGAGAGAGAGAGAGAGAGAGAGAGAGAGAGAGAGATGTAAAGGACGTATATACTTTATATATAGGTATAAAAATGAATTTTGGAGAATTGATTTTTCAGTTACCATCAACAGTGAAGAAAAATATAAGAAACATTGAGAAAATTCGTGTTACAATTATTAATCTTACTTTTTCGGTCATATTTAATAATGTATGTCTCCAGGAAAGACTGCTACCAAAATATACTAGTATATACAATATATATATATATATATATATATATATATATATATATATATATATATATATATATATATATATATATATATATATATATACTGGACGTAAGTATATATAGAGCCAAAGAGCCGCTGGGACGCTTTACACTACAGCCGGAGTAAGATAACTAATACCAAATTAAGAGATGTTGGGTGAACAGGCATCACAGAGCTTCCCAATGCTTCCTAGGACCAGAATTTCACCCCTAACCCTCTCCCCAACTACTGCAGGTGGGAGGAATAGGGGGGGGGGCAAACCAGCTTTGGTCCCTCAAAGTTCAACCACATGGGCTAGACGGTAGAGCGACGATCTTGCTTCATGCAGGTCGGCGTCCAATCCCCGACCGTCCAAGTGATTGGACACCATTCCTTCTTCCCCCCCCCCACCTCATACCCCCACAGCTACCTCTCCCCCCCCTACACACACCTGCCCCCCCCCCACACACACACACCTGCCACACACCGATACTGCCCAAGCGAGCCGCAAATATTCAAAGTATTCCGTCGAAGCGCGTCAATAATTGAGTGTCAGAGACGTGCTTAAGTGGTGGCAGTCTGTCAAGCAACTTGTCAAGGAGTTCTGTCACAGCCGCGAATGAGGCGCCATCGCAGATCTGTCAGGGAGCTGTCAAAGAGCTGTCAGTGATAGGTCCTAACCTAACACAGGTACGGGTGGCCACATTCACCTCGTCATCTCAACTAATAAGTCGCGTTTCTTACGTTATCAGAAGTTAGGGAAGTTAGTGATACATTATCAAGTAATATTCGTGGTTTTTTCTTACGTAAAAAGAGAGAGATGAGAAGCCTGGTACTGTTGAAGGAACTGGAGAGAGGCAGACGACGCCAGACAAAATTATTGACAGATGAGAATTCCGACAACGGGAATATCTCTCTCTCTCTGTCCAACCACTTGGACTGGACGGTAGAGCGACCACCTCGCTTCATGCAGGTCAGCGTTCAATCCCCGACCAAGTGATTGGACACCATTCCTTTCCCTCCCCGTCCCATCCCAAACCCTTATCCTGACCCCTTTCCAGTGCTATATAGTCGTAATGGCTTGGCGCTTTCTCCCCTGATAATTCCTGTGTTCTCTCTCTCTCTCTCTCTCTCTCTCTCTCTCTCTCTCTCTCTCTCTCTCTCTCTCTCTCTCTCTCTCTCTCTCTCTCTCTCTCTCTCTCTCTCCAAAGCCCACCAAGTGAATGGGTTGCGAAAGCTCGAGTGCTTGAAGGCGTATGAAGTGAATAGCTTACCTGTCTCTCCTCTCCGTAGACCTGCCAGAGGCCGGCAGGCGCCTGGCAGCCGCGGGCCATCTGGATATGATTCCTGAGAGTATATTAAGATCACTTCCTCCCCCATTGATTACTTCGGTCGTGTCAATAAAAGCGGAATTTATTGGCACTGTGGCTTTTTTGTTGTATACTCGGGTTCTTTTTTTATCAACCCTCGCTCAGCTGATGGTTTGTTGGCCCAGGAGGATGAGAGGTGTGGATGCTGCCTCGCTGTTGACTCGCAATGGTTTATGTCAACATTGCCACCTCTGATGACAACAATCTTGCCTGAACTCTGTCACCATTGGTTGCTCTCCCCATCGTATCGCTTCCCTATCCCCTACAACTTTCCCAGGAGGGAAAGTCAGCCGAGCGGACAGCACGCTGGACTTGTGATCCTGTGGTCCTGGGTTCGATCCCAGGCGCCGGCGAGAAACAATGGGCAGAGTTTCTTTCACCCTATGCCCCTGTTACCTAGCAGTAAAACAGGTACCTGGGTGTTAGTCAGCTGTCACGGGCTGCTTCCTGGGGGTGGAGGCCTGGTCGAGGACCGGGCCGCGGGGACACTAAAGCCCCGAAATCATCTCAAGATAACCTCAAGATACCTACTTACTACCCACAACCTTACCTATAAATTTGACCTATCCCATCTAAACTAATTTTAGATGCCTTTGTAAACTGCTGCTTGGGTGACAGCTTCTCCATACCAACCTACTGGCTTTGCGCCCTGGACAGACCAACAACCAGAGCGCAACTCCATACCCTATGACTGAAAGATGGCCTACCACATCCTTACCTTAGCTCGGCGACCTCAGCTTTTGAGTCTTAAGTTTACTCTACCAGAGTAGAACCCCAAGGGCAACTTTCTCTAAAATTAACCGATATAGCTTCCGACATTTCTCTCATTTAGGCGGTGAATTGGTAGGTAAATACCCAGCTAGACCTGGCGAGGTAGGGGGGCGGTCTCCTGATGAGCAAGATTTACAGGACTGGCTCCACTGTGTATATACACAATTCTGTGTCTGTCTGCGCACGGTGTAAACAGGAGGTGGAAGGTTGGGCTTCTGGGATTCCCTATGAGGTGGGTAGAGGTCACAACTGGTGCTTCCCAGGTCACAGCTAGTGCTTCCCAGGTCACAGTTGGTGCTTCCCAGGTCACAGCTGGTGCTTCCCAGGTCACAGTTGGTGCTTCCCAGGTCACAGTTGGTGCTTCCCAGGTCACAGTTGGTGCTTCCCAGGTCACAACTGGTGCTTCCCAGGTCACAGTTGGTGCTTCCCAGGTCACAGTTGGTGCTTCCCAGGTCACAACTGGTGCTTCCCAGGTCACAGCTGGTGCTTCCCAGGTCACAGCTGGTGCTTCCCAGGTCACAGCTGGTGCTTCCCAGGTCACAACTGGTGCTTCCCAGGTCACAGTTGGTGCTTCCCAGGTCACAGTTGGTGTTTCCCAGGTCACAGTTGGTGCTTCCCAGGTCACAACTGGTGCTTCCCAGGTCACAGTTGGTGCTTCCCAGGTCCCAGTTGGTGCTTCCCAGGTCACAGCTGGTGTTTCCCAGGTCACAGGTGGTGTTTTCCAGGTCACAGTCGGTGCTTCCCAGGTCACAGCTGGTGGTCCCAGCTGGAAATCAAGCCGAGGAACAGCAAGTGCAGACACCATGTGACCTGAAACTTATCAACAGTAACAGGAGCGTGTCGCCAAGCGCATTCTCATACTGACGCTGCTTCTTATCAACACTCGCGTCTAGAAACACTAACAGCCACTATGACTCTAAGTGGTTTTTGAAGTTTGATGCACTTAATGACCCCTAAACAAATCCACAAGGGCCGTAACGAGGATTCGAACCTGCGTCTGAGAGCATCCCAGACGTTCATTTGATGCATCAGGTTATTGTGATTTCTGTGTGTAATGAGATAAAGAGTAAGTAAGATATAAAGAGAGATAAGAGATAAAACTAAGCTTCGTTTTGCTCCGTAATGCCGGAGGAGGAGGAAGCTTTCTCGAGCCAATGAAAACAGTTGGTTTCCCTGAGCGAAGGATCCAATCAATGCCCAAGACTATATTTAACAACCCCCCACCTCCACCCCCCCCCTTCCTCTGCAACTCCATCCCCCCCCTCCTCCTCCCTGCTACCTCTGCCTCCCCCTCCCTGCTTGACAGGGGTAACAGGGTATGAGGCAGGACTCATTTACGCTTGTGCTCTACTCTGAGAGCTAATTGGAGACGACGTGGTCGAGGAAGGTTACAGGTGTGCATACACGTGGTCAAGGAAGGTTACAGGTGTGCATACACGTGGTCAAGGAAGGTTACAGGTGTGCATACACGTGGTCAAGGAAGGTTACAGGTGTGCATACACGTGGTCAAGGAAGGTTACAGGTGTGCATACACGTGGTCAAGGAAGGTTACAGGTGTGCATACACGTGGTCAAGGAAGGTTACAGGTGTGCATACACGTGGTCAAGGAAGGTTACAGGTGTGCATACACGTGGTCAAGGACGGTTACAGGTGTGCACACGTGTTTCTGGAAGATCTTGTGGAAAACACTTCTTGCTCAGTCAAATGGCTTGCCGTTTAAATCACCAAATAATAGTGTTGGTGGACTGGTGAGTGGTACGTTTGTGATGGTGGTGAGCAATGGTGGTTTGTGATGGTGGTTTGTGATGGTGGTTTGTGATGGTGGTTTGTGATGGTGAAGTTTAAACCTCTATTCAGTATAGATGGTTCCAACTCGAGTACCATCGTTCCTCTGAGTGCCTGCATCTGTGTGTGTGTGTGTGTGTGTGTGTGTGTGTGTGTGTGGGTGTGTGTGTGTGTGTGTGTGTGTGTACTCACCTAGTTACTCACCTAGTTGTGTTTGCGGGGGTTGAGCTCTGGCTCTTTGGTCCCGCCTCTCAACCGTCAATCAACAGGTGTACAGGTTCCTGAGCCTATCGGGCTCTGTCATATCTACACTTGAAACTGTGTATAGAGTCAGCCTCCACCACATCACCCCCTAATGCATTCCATTTGTCAACCACTCTGACACTAAAAAAGTTCTTTCTAATATCTCTGTGGCTCATTTGGGCACTCAGTTTCCACCTGTGTCCCCTTGTGCGTGTTCCCCTTGTGTTAAATAGACTGTCTTTATCTACCCTATCAATCCCCTTCAGAATCTTGAATGTGGTGATCATGTCCCCCCTAACTCTTCTGTCTTCCAGCGAAGTGAGGTTTAATTCCCGTAGTCTCTCCTCGTAGCTCATACCTCTCAGCTCGGGTACTAGTCTGGTGGCAAACCTTTGAACCTTTTCCAGTTTAGTCTTATCCTTGACTAGATATGGACTCCATGCTGGGGCTGCATACTCCAGGATTGGCCTGACATATGTGGTATACAAAGTTCTGAATGATTCTTTACACAAGTTTCTGAATGCCGTTCGTATGTCGGCCAGCCTGGCATATGCCGCTGATGTTATCCGCTTGATATGTGATGCAGGAGACAGGTCTGGCGTGATATCAACCCCCAAGTCTTTTTCCTTCTCTGACTCCTGAAGAATTTCCTCTCCCATATGATACCTTGTATCTGGCCTCCTGCTCCCTACACCTATCTTCATTACATTACATTTGGTTGGGTTAAACTCTAACAACCATTTGTTCGACCATTCCTTCAGCTTGTCTAGGTCTTCTTGAAGCCTCAAACAGTCCTCTTCTGTGTGTGTGTGTGTGTGTGTGTGTGTGTGTGTGTGTGTGTGTGTGTGTGTGTGTGTGTGTGTGTGTGCACGAAAAATAATTAATGACGCCGCCTGCTACCGCGCCCACACGTGTAAGCCGTGAGCTTCATTAAACAAATATGCCGCCCACGCCCACCACCCACGCCCGCACGGTGGATATGAAGTAGTTGTCTTTGCCTGAGCCACGGGTTTTGTGTGAGTGTGTGTGTCCTCTGTGTGTCCTGCCAGTCCTCTGTGTGTGTGGTGTGTGTGTGTGTGTGTGTGTGTGTGTGTGTGTGTGTGTGTGTGTGTGTGTGTGTGTGTGTGTGTGTGTGTGTGTGTGTGTGTGTGTGTGTGGTGTGTGTGTGTATGAGAGTGAGTGAGTGAGTGAGTGAGTGAGTGTGTGTGTGTGTGTGTGTGTGTGTGTGTGTGTGTGTGTGTGTGTGTGTGTACTCACCTAGTTGTGTTTGCAGGGGTTGAGCTCTGGCTCTTTGGTCCCGCCTCTCAACCGTCAATCAACTGGTGTACAGGTTCCTGAGCCTACTGGGCTCTATCATATCTACATTTAAAACTGTGTATGGAGTCAGCCTCCACCACATCTGTGTGTGTGTGTGTGTGTGTGTGTGTGTGTGTGTGTGTGTGTGTGTGTGTGTGTGTGTGTGTGTGTGTGTGTAGAGAGCTGTGGTTTCCGTAGTTGAGCTTTAGTTTTAAGGACAATTAAAGTATTGATTAACTCAATATCAAAAGGCAGCCTTCTATATATAGCTAACTTTAACCGGCCATTGAATATTTTGAGAGACTGGTTCGTGTGAGTCTTGAGAGCAGCTCGTCCTCATAAACGAAGGTCAGACTCTACTGTTTATGAGTGAAAAACGGTTTACATACAACCCGTCCTCGACTTAAGTCCATTCCATCCAGCGATCGACCCCACAGACGCATTTCATAAATTTTAACATGCTGTTCATTCAAAACAGGAATTTTCTCAAATATAAATTAATATTATAATATATTTAGCATATTGTGCATATATAGGCAAAGGTTAGATTAGGTGTTTAGGTTCTGTTGGCGATTATTTGTATTTGTAGTACGTGGGTGAAGCATTTACAGCGTTGTGGTTCGAACATAAGTCGTCAGTGAAGCACTTGTTCCGGAAGTGTTCGAACGTCAGCAGTTGTGAGTCGTGTGTAAACTGTTTTTCATTCATAAACAGTGGGTTTGGCGGGTGCATGGAATCACTTTTGGGTCTCTGTTTATAGGACGGGCTGTTAAACAAGACCAGCCCGTCCTCCAAACAAAGACCCAAAAGTGATTACATTTTTAATCTGATTACTTTGTAATCAGAAAGGCTCGTCTTGGAACACTGGATTGCTCATTAAGCATCACGTGCCTAAAGACCAAACTGGCATGAACAGTTTACGTTAGCCAGTGACAACATGCAGGACTAAAGTAAACTCAGTGAGTATTCGCCGAGAACTAGAGTACACCTCTTGGTGCAGGTATCCCTTCACGGCTCCAATATTAGAAACAGTTCCCCCCCCCCCACGTTGGACCACCGTCTCAAGGTGATCGGGATTAAAACAGCCCAGGAGCTAGCCATGTGCTCCCTGACCCCCGCGTCAGGGGTCAGGTCACGCAATACGTGACCTCCCCTGGGGCCAGATTCACGAAGCAGTTACGCAAGCACTTACGAACCTGTACATCTTTTCTCAATCTTTGGCGGCTTTGTTTACAATTATTAAACAATTAATGAGCTCCGAAGTACCAGGAGGCTGTTTCATAACAATAACAACAGTTGATTGGCAAGTTTTCATGCTGGTAAACTGTTTAATAAATGTAATAAAAGCCAGTCAAAGATTAGGGAAATATGTACACGTTCGTAAGTACTTGCGTAACTACTTCGTGAATCTGGCTCCTGGGCCCTACCTAGCAATCCTAACCCGGAATCCACAGAGAGCAGTCACTCTATAGCCGGGTCACCCGAAGGCAGCGTAGACACATGTTTCAACCAGCAGCTGACTTTCGAAGTGTGGCAAGACTGTCAGGCTAGCGGACGGGCGGGCGGGTGGGCGGACTTCGGACGGGCGAGCACGGGCGGACGGGCTTGGGTTAAGGCGGGTGGGCGAATTCATAAACTCATATTTACCAATTATTTCCAACCTCCATAAATGACAACTTCCTGCACTGCACTCTAAGGTAAAGAGTGCAGTGCGATATGTAGATATGATAGAGCCCAGTAGGCTCAGAAATCTGAACACCAGTTGATTGACAGTTGAGAGGCGGGACCAAAGACCCAGAGCTCAACCCCCGCAAGCACAACTAGGTGAGTACACACAGGAAGCAGCCCGTAACAGCTGTCTAACTCCTAGGTACCTATTTACTGCTAGGTAACAGGGGCATCAGGGTGAAAGAAACTCTGCCCATATTGTTTCTGCCATCACCGGGATCGAACCCTGACCCTAGGATTACGAGTCCAGAGCGCTGTCCATTCAGCTATCAGGTCCCCCCCTTGTGCCACTCTACAGGTGACCCCCACTCTCTCTCTTACTGTCGTAGAACGCAGTCAGAACGTACGAGTATAAACGCAACAAAACAATTAAGGCAACTGCAGAAGGCCCCTTTGGCCCATACGTGACGACTGCTATTTATATCCACCCAAACTCATTCATGTGTTCGCCTTCCCTACGCTTTAATTAATCACTCCACACACACACGCACACACAGAAGGTATTTGTGTATGCATGCATGTTGCGCGTGTGCGTCAAGAGAGCGGGATTGCACCCCCCACCCTCAACACACACTTTCTCACTTAAGGAAAATGTTTTCTTTAACTATATTACTTCAGAGACGTGGAATGGAGGTAGTCCAGTACGCTAAGGACACAGGCAACCCTTCCTCTTATAAATAACGTCACTTTTGGCTCGTATTCGCGCTATGGCCAAATTTGGACGGTAATTTGAAATGAAATCGACTCACAAAAGTGACGTACTGTCCCGTTTTCTGTTTGAGTCGTCCAGGCCTACTCGGTAAGGTTAGAAGAGGAAACTTTCAATTAACGTTTTTCATAACGTTTTGAAACTTTATGAGAAATTCCTGCCCACACGTTGGTCGGTGGGCCAGACATCAACTAGCACACTGTAGCGCATAACGGAGCGGCAAAACCCAACACCGGATAGTTCTGCACCAAATCGTCTGCTGAAGACATTGAAAAACTACAAGCCGATATTAATCAAGTTTTCGACTGGACAGCAAAAAATAACATGATAATTAACTGTGATAAATTCCAGATACTCAGGTACGGTATAAATGAGGACCTTAAACATAATACAGAGTACAAAACACAATCAGATTTGCCCATAGTAGGAAAGCAGCATGTAAAGGATTTGGGAATAATGATGTCTGACGACCTAACGTTTAGGGAGCATAAGCCAAGCAAATATCGCGTCAGCCAGAAAAATGATCGGATGGATTACGAGAACTTTCAAATCCAGGGATCCCATCACAATGGTTGTACTCTTCAAGTCACTTGTGTTGTCCCGTCTTGAGTACTGCTGAGTACTCACTTCCCCCTTCAGAGCAGGACAGATTGCTGAAATAGAGGGAATATATATATATATATATATATATATATATATATATATATATATATATATATATATATATATATATATATATATATATATATATATATGTCGTACCTAGTAGCCAGAACACACTTCTCAGCCTACTATTCAAGGCCCGATTTGCCTAATAAGCCAAGTTTTCCTGAATTAATATATTTTCTCTAATTTTTTTCTTATGAAATGATAAAGCTACTCATTTCATTATGTATGAGGTCAATTTTTTTTTATTGGAGTTAAAATTAACGTAGATATATGACCGAACCTAACCAACCCTACCTAACCTAACCTAACCTATCTTTATAGGTTAGGTTAGGTTAGGTACCCTAAAAAGTTAAGTTAGGTTAGGTTAGGTTAGGTAGGTTAGGTAGCCGAAAAAACATTAATTCATGAAAAGTTGGCTTATTAGGCAAATCGGGCCTTGCATAGTAGGCTGAGAAGTGCGTTCTGGCTACTAGGTACGACATATATATATATATATATATATATATATATATATATATATATATATATATATATATATATATATATATATATATATATATATATATATATATATATATGGCAGACATAGACGCGATAAAGCACCTAAATTATTGGGATCGTCTCAAAAAGCCCTCCAAATGTACTCACTAGAAAGACGATGGGAGAGATATGAAATAATATACGTGGAAAATACTGGAGGGCCAGGTCCCAAATTAACACAGTTAAATAACAACGTACTGGTGTGAACGATGGAAGAAAATGCAGAATAGAACCAGTGAAGAGCAGAGGTGCCACAGGCACAATCGGAGAACACTGTATAAACATCAGAGGTCCGCGGTTGTTCAACACCCTCCCAGTGAGAATAAGAAATATTACCAGAACAACCGTGGACATCTTCAAGAGAAAACTAGATAATTTTCTTCAAGGAGTGCCGGACCAACCGGGCTGTGGTGGGTATGTGGGCCTGCGGGCCGCTCCAAGCAACAGCCTGGTGGACCAAACTCTCACAAGTCAAGCCTGGCCTCGGGCCGGGCTTGGGCAGTAGAAGAACTCCCAGAACCCCATCAACCAGGTATATGTGGGCCTGCGGGCCGCTCCAAGCAACAGCCTGGTGGACCAAGCTCTCACAAGTCAAGGCCAGGTCAAGCCTGGCCTCGGGCCGGGCTTGGAGAGGAGAAGAACTCCCAGAACCCCATCAACCAGGTATCAAGCAGGTTAAGCCATACTAACTATGGGTAGATGCAAGAGCTGAGGCAGCAGCAGCAGCAGCAGCAGCAGCAGCAGGAACAACATCAGCAACAGCAGCCTTCACAGCAGCAGTAGCAACAAGCACAGTACCAGAAGTAGCAGCAACAAGCACAGTACCAGAAGTAGCAGCAACAAGCACAGTACCAGAAGTAGCAGCAACAAGCACAGTACCAGAAGTAGCAGCAACAAGCACAGTACCAGAAGTAGCATGCAACAAGCACAGTACCAGAAGTAGCAGCAACAAGCACAGTACCAGAAGTAGCAGCAACAAACAAGACCCGCACCGCGAAGTGTCTGGCCGGCCGGCCGCTGGCCCCTCCCTGCCTGCCCGCTCCACCAATCGCGTCCACACGTTTAAAAAAAGAAAAAGAAAGATTCTCCACTTTATTTACACTCCGGTTACCCCCGAGACGCCGCTCTCGCATAATTAACTCCACTGACCGATTCAGGGAATAAAAACCCGTGATATATGGGACCCTGAGGGAGCACTGGCTCTCTGCCTCGAGAGGGGGCGGCCCTTGGGTCTCTAATTCCTCCTGAGGTACCCCCTCCTCGTCAGGGGCCCCCCTTGGCCACGCCTCAGGCTCGACCAGTCAGCTGGCCACAACTCCCGCAATTTTTTCAGTAGTAGCGGGGGCGTTGGGCACGTGGCCGCTGCTACCTCAGTTACCTGCACGAACCCGTCCGCCAGGGAGCTGCGGCACCCGCAGCTAACCTGTGGCACCCGGGGATAAGCTGTGGCACCCGCGGATAAGCCGTGGCACCCGGGGATAAGTCGTGGCACCCGGGGATAACTTGTGGCACCCAGGGATAAGCCGTGGCACCCGGGGATAAGCTGTGGCTACCCGGGGAGGGAGCCCCAGGCACCCCTCCCCACATCACCGTCTTACTCACTGTTTTTGGAAGCCTGCGTGCGAAAAATTAGACAAGCGTCCAGGCCCAGCGGTGTATATATACGTGAGCGTGTGTGCCGAGCAGAGATCTCCCGTGTAATCTGGGCGACGCCTCGTAACGAGGGAATCGTCTGCTCGCTGTTGAAGCTGTCGACTTTAAACTGTCGTCTCAAGCTGCGCCCTACGGCTGCGACACTGACGCAGTCTTGGTATAAAATAGGCTTACCAGCTGTAGTGGATTCAGTCGGCATAACATTATCTAGTGAGACTTGAAAACATTGACCCGTGGCATAGATCCCAGGAAATATAGTTGTCTGTGACGTAGAGACAATCAACATTGACCACAAGACAAGCACCCGTGGCATAAAACCCCAGGAAAAGCAGTCGTCCGCGGCGTAAATCCAAAGAAAAACAGTCTTTTGTGGCGTAGATCCCAGGAAAAACAGTCTTCTGTGACGTAGATCCCAAGAAAAACAGTCTTCTGTGGCGTAGATCCCAGGAAAAGCAGTCTTCTGTGGCGTAGATCCCAGGAAAAACAGTCTTCTGTGGCGTAGATCCCAGGAAAAGCAGTCTTCTGTGGCGTAGATCCCAGGAAAAACAGTCTTCTGTGGCGTAGATCCCAGGAAAAACAGTCTTCTGTGGCGTAGATCCCAAGAAAAACAGTCTTCTGTGGCGTAGATACCAGGTAAATACAAAATCTAATGGTCTTGGAGAGCATAAACTTCGTGTGGTTGTCACAATCTTATATTTTTACAGCCCGCCCCACGCACATACCTGACCAGCAACACCGACTCCTGCTCCACTCTAGGTAGGCTGGATGGTTGGTTGGTTGACTTAGTTGCTTGATTGGTTGGCTAATTGGTTAGCTGGTTGGTTGGCTGGTACGTAGGCTTATTGTTTAGTAGGTCAGCTGGCAGACTGACAAGAAATTTAGGTATGTACATAAACTAAAAGGTAGGTACTGTCAAGAGTACTAATTTACCTATTGAGACTTGGCAGTGAAACAGAAACTGAGCACCACAGCTAAAGGTAACAGTGGACACAGACGGCCGCAGACACAGGTGTATGTGAGAATGGGAGAAACACAGAATCCCTGATACACGGAGGAGGCAATAGCATGGACAGAGAAAGACACAGACACAGGATTATCAAGAAAGTGTACACTCTGAGAAGTGTACAAGTGTACAATGCATGCAAGCACAATTCAGCTCAATTACCGTCCCATAACCTATCTCATTTACAGAGAGAAGGTTACACTTAATAAATAAGATGTTTACACTGTCGTATTTAAGACGTAAGTCATTTACTGAGAACAAGTGAACATCACCCGTTCTCCAGATTCGAGACTCCGTAAATAACACAACTGTTTCGCCCTGACCGGAACGTATGAAGCAAGCACCTCCCCCCCTCCCCCGTAACTATAACTTATTGAGGCCGATATATAGAAAACGTTAAAATTACCGTGATATATTTCTTCTAATTCGTCTCATTTTTAACGGATTGCTCGATTGGGTTAAAAAAAACTACGACTTATTAAATGAGAGGTCAGGTTGTGGCAATTTGTACAGGTGTGCATGACATGAGTCACCTGTGAGTAGGGGGGGGGATGAACAGGTGTGAGCAAGTGTAGCAAACATAAGAAAACAGATCTCCCACTCGACATAAAACAGGGGGCGGCACCTGTTGCTCCTGCATACCCCACCTCGCCACACACACACACCTGTTAAACAGCTGTCATGATTGATCACCTGGGGCCCAGGCTCCACCTGTCGCTCATCAACAACGATTTCTCCCTCCTGAGACAAGCCACGTCATCTTACGTCCTTAGTTAAGATGTATATTATGAATTAAGTCCCTGGGCTCGAGGAGCTAGTTAATGTATCGCACGCCAACGGGCGACCTCGACTGGGTATAACAATCTTTCAACAGATTATCGTACTACATTTGAAGTCATTGTACGCCTAGCGACTCTCGCTAAATGAATTATAGTGAAAAGATATCGTAATCTAGTGGCTATATTAACTGACCCAACTCAAGACCATTATAAGGTCGTTGTACATTGAGACCTCCACCGGATAAATTAATTTTTTTACTCAGCAAATTATCATCATTCAAAACGAAAATTAACTTATATAGACCCGCCAAGCTAATAATATGAAGCAGCTACCGCACGTAGACTCACCTGGCACTGAAAATGCACTGATTCATTTGACAGTCTGACACGAATTATCGAACACCAAACCATGAATTACCGCGCCCATAGAGGCGAATTATTGCATATTAAGGTATGGATAATCGCCTTGAGGGGGGAAAGGGAGGGGTAGGGGGAGAAGTTGACGATTGAAGGGGTTCAATGGGCTTCGGGTTCAAGGTTTCAAGCATCAGGTTGCTTGAGATGGTTTTTGAGGAGGTGGGTGAACAGGTGCAGCAAGCAACGGTGAAATGTGAATTGCAGGTTCACAGTCAAAGGTTTTACGAGCTATACTCTATCACAAAAACACACACACACACACACACACACACACACACACACACATT
The DNA here is from genome assembly GCF_040958095.1 of Procambarus clarkii. Classification (NCBI taxonomy): domain Eukaryota; kingdom Metazoa; phylum Arthropoda; class Malacostraca; order Decapoda; family Cambaridae; genus Procambarus; species Procambarus clarkii. Next base: position 22,506,882 of record NC_091229.1, on the reverse strand, counting down.
CTTCTTCCTGTGTGTGTGTAAAGTAAGGGGTGATGAAGCGCAGCTGACGGAACAGTTGTAGAAATATTTAATAAAGTGTGAGTTATGATAGTAGGCTCTCGGCTGTGTTGGCACCGGTGTGTGTGTGTGTGTGTGTGTGTGTGTGTGTGTGTGTGTGTGTGTGTGTGTGTGTGTGTGTGTGTGTGTGTGTGTGTGTGTGTGTGTGTGGTAGCTATGCTAACTTTGTTTCCTTCTGCCCGCCAAACACACACCGAAACTACGACGTTGGTACAACGTTCGAACAAGTTTTAACACCACCTAACCAGTTATAACAACCAATATAGCAAGTTGTAACAACGTTCTAATACGTCATAAACACGTTAAGCCAAGATGTAACAACTTTATTACAAGTTGTAACAAGCGGAAAATAGAGACAGTTTCGGTTTGTGTTTCCAGGGTGCCGGGGAGCTGATAATAGTGTATGTAAGGTTGTTCACGAGTATCTGAACATACGTTCAGATACGCGTGAACAAATGAATGTTTTAGAGCGATCATATCTGCACACACTTGGATGCCTATCCACATGTTGACCAGACCACACACTAGAAGGTGAAGGGACGACGACGTTTCGGTCCGTCCTGGACCATTCTCAAGTCGATTGTGTGGTCCAGGACGGCCCGAAACGTCGTCGTCCCTTCACCTTCTAGTATGTGGTCTGGTCAACATACTTCAGCCACGGTATTGTGACTCATCGCCTGTCTATACGTGGCTAATTACACGTATAGGCAGGCGTATACGTGTAAGTATACGCCTGCCTATAATTTATAGGCAGGCGTATAATTTGTATGGCTAGTTACACACATAAATCATAATAGCGTGATATAATGAACAAATCCACAAGGGCCGTGACGAGGATGTTTCTATGGCTAATGTTTCGAGTAAATATGCAAGTTGTATGGTGTTCATTTTATCTTTATGTACTGAGGGACTTGCGTGCTTTTAAGTAGAACTTTGTCAGTGTGCGGTACCTTACCCCCATCTCCCCCCCTCTTCCGAAAGAGAGGGAAGAACCCCCTCTTCCGAAAGAGAGGGAAGAACCCCCTCTTCCGAAAGAGAGGGAAGAACCCCCTCTTCCGAAAGAGAGGGAAGAACCCTCTCTTTCTCCTGGAATACACTCAATCCATCTTGGAGTACCACCTCTCACTTCCGGGCCACCCTCTAGCCCTACACAGGCCCCTCCTATCCCTTCCTGCGGCAGGAAAGGATAGGAGAGGCTTCTATCTCTATCTAATACTCCAGGGAGCACCCTCATCACTTCCTCTAGCGCTATAGGGGCACCCCCTATCCCTCCTGGCACTGTAGCCGTCGAGCAGTGTGTCTATCCTTCCAGGGGGGCTCCCGTCCCCTTGCTACCCCTGCCCCCCCCCTGCCTCGAGTCAAGAGGCAGTGTCTTGTCACACACTTAAGCACAACGCGGAAACGGAAGTGTCACTGCTCACTCCATTGTCTGCATCCGACAACAACAATCTTAATTATACCTCTCATTCTTATTCTGCGCCGACACAATCTCCTCATTATTACCCCCCCCCTCCCTCCCCCCTTCTCATCCCTAAATCCATCACACACCCCTCTTCCCCTCACCCCCCACCAGAGCACTCGAGAATAAGCATCACCGTAAAACAACAAACATACAAGCGTAGCCTTCTGTGGAATGTTGTCACGCCCCCCTGCTGCTCTCTGATTCATGAACTTGCAATTTTACATAGACTTGCCTACACCTTTGTCAAGAGGGGAGTTGAATTATATTGGCTGAGGGGGTGAGGAGGAGGGGGTGTTTGTGGGTGACGTGGGACGGGGTGAGGGGAGAGGAGGACTAGGGGAAAGGAGGAACAAGATACCAGAAGAGATAGGAGGGTGAGGCAACGGCTTGTTTCTTCCCAAATTCTCACAAGTCTCCCCTCCTGCTTCGTTCTTCCATTCTCCTCCTGTACGGAGAGGTCAGCTAGTCGAATGCACCGAGAGAGAGGCAGTAGAAGCCACCTCCATCCACAACTTTTAGGCCAAATTCGACAAAGCATTCGAAAGACAGAAGGGTTTAACTTGTCACTCAGTGAGTAAAACAAGGCTAGGAGGCGGGGCATAGAGCTAGAGCTCACTCCCCCCATAGGGTGCTCACTGTTAGGTGAGCACCTCTCAACTCCTGAGCCCCCCCCCCCCCCCTCAGGTATCTTGGACCAGGATTTGTGGTTATTTCTGAACTGAACAAAGTACGTGTTTCTTGCTGCCACCACTGTGTGTGTGTGTGTGTGTGTGTGTGTGTGTGTGTGTGTGTATGTGTGTGTGTGTGTGTGTGTGTGCGCGCGCGTGTGTGTGCGCGCGTGCGTGTGCGTGTATGTATTCACCTAGTTGTGTTTGCGGGGGTTGAGCTTTGCTCTTTCGGCCCGTCTGTGGGAACCGACCTGTGAGATTTATATTTATTTAATTTATATGAATTTATATTTACATTAATTTATATACTTCGATAGCAATTTGTATAATGATAAGTGGACTGTATTTCTGCAATAATCTCATAATCTCACAAATCGATCCTCTACACATTAGGGGGGTTATTATTAATTGAATATATATGCAGCCAATCAAACTACAGTAATAGACTACATACATTGAAGAGGTTCCTTATCTTATAGTACAGCAGGTTAGTCCACCAGGTATAACTAGGGTGTAGACACCAAATTATCCTCTTTGAGGTAGCTTCCATCACCCAGTAACTGGTGCACAAAATCTTGCTTCCTCGTCTTGACCTGTCAAAAGAGCGCTAACTGTGAAGCCAGATACCTATATATGACAAGCTATATCAGAGAAAACACTATACATGGAACATAAAGACCTGGCTTAATTACCTTTAGTTTGAGGCGATTTCGTGATCTAACCGGGCCACCCTATATAATGACATTAATGGCCACTAATGATAGATAATGGGTTTCGGAAAGAACACTTAACTTGATATGTAGACAGCGTGTTGAAAAATGGTACACCTTTGGTTTCCATAACACTACGTCCAAGTAAATTTAACAGGAGCCGTATTTGCTCCTGTGAGCCTCTGGTCTAGTATAAACAACAATGGCTGCCCTCCTTCCCCACTGACGCCTGGCTTACATTGTCCAGATTTCAGAAAGTGATAGAAGGGTCTCATTTACTCTACTTTAATATTGATAATTAAGTTAATATATATGAGATGTTTATGATGGTAAAGTCCAAAGACTAATGTATTTAAGAATAATTCCCACCATAATAGGTGGTGATTTATAATAGTATGTGGTGATGATATCCCGTTTTCTTTAGACGGTAATTCCACTACAAGTTACGTTTTCTATGGTTAACTTGTTTATACAACACAGCTATTATCTGTATGATATTAAATGGTGTCGGATTTTCCGACACCGTCTCTCAACTGTCAATCAACTGTTTACTAACTACTATTTTTTTTTCCTCCACACCACACACACACAAACACCCCAGGAAGCAGCCCGTGACAGCTGACTAACTCCCAGGTACCTATTTACTGCTAGGTAACAGGGGCATTCAGGGTGAAAGAAACTTTGCCCATTTGTTTCTGCCTGGTGTGGGAATCGAACCCGCGCCACGGAATTACGAGTCCTGCGTGCTATCCACCAGGCTACCAGGACCCTATGTGTGTGTATGTGTGTGTGTGTGTGTGTGTGTGTGTGTGTGTGTGTGTGTGTGTGTGTGTGTGTGTGTGTGTGTGTGTGTGCGTACGTGCGTGCGTGAGTGAGTACGTGCTTGCAGGATCAAGCTGTTATCTCTTGGACCGTGCCTTTCAACCGTCAGTTCGGTTACCTTATGTAATTCACATCCTACCTATTTTTCTCTTCATATATATACTACATATCTATCTTTATCTGTGTCTCTCTTCCCCCCCCCCCCTTTCTCTCTCTCTCTCTCTCTCACTCTCTCTCTCTCTCTCTCTCTCTCTCTCTCTCTCTCTCTCTCTGGGGTAACATGACAGACACATCACCCGGCCTTTCGAACAGTACATCGCATTTTGACGAGTAAATCCCCCTCTAAGGCGCCAAACACTGATGACCCGAGAACACCCACAGCAACTCTGGTAAAATTAACCTGATGTCCCAATTGCTATTCGCGGGACCTCAGTTGACGTCAGCTTCGACCAATTTAGTACATCAGTTTAGTGACGTTAATTGGGAAGTCTGGAGAGGACGGGTTGAGTAAAACACCAATTGGAGACTAGCTGATTGTATGGTGGTAAAATGATTGGTAAATTACGCTTGAGCGGGAACTTGGCGCTGGAGTCTGGCGCTTGATCTTTATGTACGGGAGTTGGAGTTAGGTGGAGGTCACTGTCACAGGTTTGCATGAATGAAAGAGGTGCACGTAAGACAAATTATTGACAAGGGTCTGGAAAAAAAACCCAGTCTGAAAGCGCTCAGACATATAGCTTTCTATATATATATATATATATTTAAGCTATATATAGCTTTGAAGAAGAGAATAAAAAGTGTTCAGAGAAAACCTTGTGGATTCTTACTCAACACTTAGCACTTTCTTCTCCTATCATCCCCTATTCTATTTTTCTTAATATATATATGTTATATGACAGTGTCAGACCACGGAGGAAGACTTGAAACAGGAATTTCCTTAAGTACTTTCGTATTTAATAATACATCTTCAGAAGGGTGTAGAAATATCCTTCTGATGATGTATTACTAAAAACGAAAGTATTTAATAATACATTAATTTAATGGTCCAGGACGGACCGAAACGTCGTCGTCCCTTCACCTTCTAGTGTGTGGTCTGGTCAACATAAGGAAATTCCTGTTTCAATTCTTCCTCCGTGGTCTGACACTGTCACATTTTTCGTCACGTGTTAATTGTCAGTGATTTACACACATATATCTTATATATCTGTGGATATGTTGCTTCCCGCAGACCCGCGACCATGGGTATAGGGAGTGGAGAAGGCAGCGGTGGAGACAGCGGCGGGTGCGGCAGCTGCGACGTGTGCCAGACTGCGGCGTCGATGGCATGCGGCGGGTGCGGCTCGGCGCACTACTGCTGTAAGGACCACCAACGCCAACACTGGCCGCAGCACCGCGACCAGTGTCCCCCTTACAAGCTCATCTCCTCCCCGGAGGCTGGCAAGCAAGTCATCTATACTTCACCTTTGCTAGGCTAATACAACTAAATATACTCAATTGCTTTGGAATAACTTGGTAATTATTGTAAATGAGTCTCCTGAGACTGATGGATGCCTACTACCACTATTTTACTCAAATGTAATTGCTTTCGTGACGCCGCGGATATTTTGGGTTAATTTCTGGAAGGGAGCAGATTCTTGTATGTATGTGATGGCTTCCTGGTGATCTGACTGAGCTGGTGCAATGTTTCAGGTACCTGGTGGCGTCACGACCCCTGCCGGCGGGCCAGGTGCTGGTGGAGGAGGTTCCTCTGGCTGTGGGTCCCCTGTCCATCTCTGCCCTCGTGTGCCTGGGGTGTCACGGCTCCATCAGGGGCAACAACTTCCCGCGCTGTCCGGGGTGTTGGTGGCCGCTGTGCTCCCTCGAGTGCGCCTCCAGCAGCCGTCACCAGGACGAGTGTCCCATCCTGGCCACCGACACCAAGCGCATAGCCACACCAGTTGGCCAGCAGGAGACGCCGCGTTACGACGTCATTCTCACCCTTCGATGCCTTCTGCTGAAGACCAAGGACCCGAAAGCGTGGCAGATAATGACGACGATGGCCAACCATTCAGAGCAGCGCCAACTCAACTGCGAGGACCAGCAGATAGTTACTGTCCGCTACATGACGGAGGTGTTGAAGCTCGACCATGATCAGGAGACGCTTCACCAGGTGAGAGGCGCCATAGCAACCAATGGCATGGAAATAAGAAGCGATAAAAACGCGAGAGTGAGAGCCATGTACCCGGTGGTGCGGCTCTTCAACAACTCTTGTATCCCCAACGTCCACCTGTCGTGTGGCCCCGGGGGACGGATGCAGGCGCGGACGACAGTGCCCGTCCAGATCGGGGAACCTCTCTGCATCTCATACACCGGCGCCCTCATGCCTCTCTGGGAGCGCAGAGAAACCTTAACTTTGACTTACCACTTCTCGTGCAACTGTGCCTCGCTGCGAAGACCCCACGGAGCTGGGGACGTTCTTCTCCTCTCCCAAGTGTACACAGTGCAAAGGTCAGTGTGAAAAGTCTTATCTGATATCCTCCACGTGGCTTGGTGACACAGTGTGGAGGTGTCCAGCCTGCAAAATGGAAAGGCCTGACGCGGACGTTCAAGAAGATATCAAAGATTGGCTGCAGAGGATAGAAATGGACGATATCTTCACCGGCAACTTCAGGCGAGCGGTGGCGGCGATGCAGGAGGTGGAGGACCAGTTCCACAACCAGCACTACATCTGGATGAGGGCGGCGCACTCCGCCTTGTACCAGCTCTCCGACAACAACACAGAACAGGCGCTCAAGATGAAAATTAAAATGTGGAAGAAACTCATGTTTCTGTATAGCGTGCTGGAGCCCGGCCTAACCAAGAGACGAGGTGAGAACCCTGGGTAAAGAGGAGTCGCTGGCGGACGACGCACACCCGCTACGCAACCTGTTCCTTAATTGTATCTTCCTCTCATCCTTTTTGCCTCCTCCGTAACAGAGAGGCTGGTAGGGGTGGTGCCGGGAGGCTCCCAGTAAATCCGAGGTCAGTTGAATTTTTTTAGTTCCATTTTAGAAGTTGTCATAGAAGCTAGACTCGCGGCTTCACCAACAGACGAGTGAGGTTCGTCAAGCTGCCAAAGACAAGACTCCTGCTTGGACTGGCGGGTCGATTAAACAGATTCTACTCCTCTTTCTGTCCTAACACTAATGTTCCTCCCTAACCAGCTGGTGCTGGTGCTAGTGTAGGAACTGAATGTGTGTAGCAAATACTGATCAAAACATACACTAACAGTTTTAGAACCAGACACATTACATTCACGGTCTTGGAAGTGTGTGCCAGAGATAGAATAGAAAGATAGGATAGCAGCGTGGTGTGGATAGGATAGCAACAGCGTGGATAGGATAGAAAGATAGGATAGCAGCGTGGTGTGGATAGGATAGAAAGATAGGATAGCAGCGTGGCGTGGATAGGATAGCAGCAGCGTGGATAGGATAGAAAGAGAGGATAGCAGCGTGGTGTGAAGTTATTTTGCCTCAACTTTAAAAGTCTAGTATTTTCGTTATTTTCAGTTGTTATTTTTTCATAAAAATTGGTGTTATTAGGCTTGAACACCAAGACTGCATCCGTCAGTGATACAAAATCATTTTGTAGGTGGTTCATAAACTACTCAAGTTATCTTTCTTTTCCTCCAAAGATATGTGTTACTGTCCTTATTTTCCTATTTATCTGAATAGTAATTAGAGTTAGAGAAAGAACAAAACATTTGAAAGACGCGCCTCGTCTAGTTCTTATTCCAAGACGAGGGGCCGCATGTGCATCTTTCTTGGGCACCTTGGCTGCTCTGCCTGCAGGGTTAAATGCTACAACTCAATACTGTTAAGCATTTACTGAAGGGTTCTAGTTTCTAGCGTGTTTTTCCTTGACGTGAAGCGTGTCCGAAGGCAGACTGTTCGGGGTAGTATCAACAATTCTCCCCCTGGACAGGTGGATATTGACTAATCCTGTTGTTAATGCTTATTCTAGTGCAGTAGGCAGCATTACTGAGTACATAGGTGAGCTCTGCTGTACTGGCAGAGTGTGCAGTAAGACCAACCGTTGAGGAAATGTAGAGGAGATGCCATGCGCACGACGTGTATGTCTGTATCTGTTGACCAAACCACGCACTAGAAGGTGAAGAGATGACGACGTTTCGGTCCGTCCTGGACCATTATCAAGTCGACAATCCACCTGATAATAGTCCAGAACGGACCGAAACGTCGTCGTACCTTCGCTTTCTAGTGTGTGGTTTGGTCAACATTTTTCAACCACGTTATTGTGACTCTTCGTCTGTATGTCTGTATCTCCTCTTTTTTTCTCTCAGGCTTGTAGTCTCCCGTCCTCTCTTTCCCCTACACTAACAAACCCCTCAACACTACACAGAGACAAGCACAGCACCATGCACACACAACTATACACAAACACAACGACACAGAGACTAATATATATATACACAGCTACAACAATAACAGAGTTACACAAGCACAACAATGACATACAAAGAAGTATATCACCATACAGACACAAACACAGCAACAATATACAAACAAGCACAGCAGCGACACACACAATGACGTACACAAACACAGCAGCGACACACACAATGACGTACACAAACACAGCAGCGACACACACAATGACGTACACAAACACAGCAGCGACACACACAATGACGTACACAAACACAGCAGCGACACACACAATGACGTACACAAACACAGCAGCGACACACACAATGACGTACACAAACACAGCACCGACACACACAATGACGTACACAAACACAGCAGCGACACACACAATGACGTACACAAACACAGCAGCGACACACACAATGACGTACACAAACACAGCAGCGACACACACAATGACGTACACAAACACAGCAGCGACACACACAATGACGTACACAAACACAGCAGCGACACACACAATGACGTACACAAACACAGCAGCGACACTCACAATTACGTACACAAACACAGCAGCGACACACACAATGACGTACACAAACACAGCAGCGACACACACAATGACGTACACAAACACAGCAGCGACACACACAATGACGTACACAAACACAGCAGCGACACACACAATGACGTACACAAACACAGCAGCGACACACACAATGACGTACACAAACACAGCAGCGACACACACAATGACGTACACAAACACAGCAGCGACACACACAATGACGTACACAAACACAGCAGCGACACACACAATGACGTACACAAACACAGCAGCGACACACACAATGACGTACACAAACACAGCAGCGACACACACAATGACGTACACAAACACAGCAGCGACACACACAATGACGTACACAAACACAAAACAACGACATACACACAAACCACAACATACACAAAACCACACCAACAACACACCACAACAGATAAGTTAAAACTCACAAACCAAACGTCGAGTTAAGGGGGCCTAAATGAATGCTCATATTCCCATCAAGTCTAACGAACTGCTAATCAACACAACTCTACTTCAGTAATAGATAATCCAAACACTGAAAACTATTCACCAAAGTGCTGGATAACTAAAAAAACAACTTTACTTGCCACATAAAAGAACTCTCCGAACATTACTTATTCCCTTGAAATTCACACATACTTAAGGGCTTTAATCACATGCTAAAATATTAAGAAATGGATGTTGTTCTTAGGCGAGGGGGTCTGAGGTTTGGTTGATGTTGGTGGATGACTGAGAATCCTTCCTCTTCCCCCCAGGTATGACGCTCCTGGAACTAGGAATCATAATGCTTCGTGCAGCGAAGCTGGAATATGAAAGCGGCGACGCCTTCATGCCTGAGTTCTTGAAGCAGCTGCGGGAGATAGTCAAATACCTGGAGGAGTCGACGAAGATCCTGAACCTGGAGCCGGAGGGCACGAGGGGCCCGGAGCTAGCGAAGAGGGCTCACGAGAAGAAAGCAGAGGCCGTGGAGTTTCTGCAACGCTTAGACTCCGCTACGATACGAGCAGAGTGACTTTGCCTAGATGGATGGTGGACTCTTGCAAGGCGGACCTGTGGAACTTGGGTCCTAGTGTAGGGGGAGGTGATGTCTCCAGCCACGGAGACGAGTCCCTATTATTGTCGTGGTCGTGTCCCCAGCCACGGAGACGAGTCCCTATTATTGTCGTGGTCGTGTCCCCAGCCACGGAGAGGGAGACCTACTGTGGTCATGGTTGTATCTCAGGCTGTGGAACGTTGATATTTTCGCTGCTGGCAACAGCAATTTAACTTTAAGTGCTTATGTGTGTGTACATGTATATACAGAGAGAGAGAGAGAGAGAGAGAGAGAGAGAGAGAGAGAGAGAGAGAGAGAGAGAGAGAGAGAGAGAGAGAGAGAGAGAGAGAGAGAGAGAGAGACAGACAGAGAGACAGAGAGAGAGGTGCAAATCTCTTACAATCATACTAAGTACCCCATCAAGCAGGTATCAAGTAAATAATACATTTTGTGTTCAATTGTTCATGATTTTATGATTAAGGATTTTTTTTGCTATTTACATTTTTCGTATATATAAAGCTTTGGTGTATAAATGGGAGGAACAAAATTATTACACAGACTTGAATATTAGTTTTGTTTAATTCAAATGAACGTGACCATTAAGGTCTATTTATACCTTAGTCATAATTTACAAATTATGGCCTATTTTTTTGCGTTTATTTTTTATAACATTACACTATACATATATAGTGTGATGTCATAAAGTGACTGATGCGCTATGCGTGTCAGTCACTTTATAAGCGTGTACACTGTACATTCTTGTATTTGTAAAAATAAATTTTGACACTATTTTGCTCCCGACAAAATAATGTCCTGAATATTGGCACCAATAATAATAATATATTGTAGTGGGTCTATCTTTCTTTTTCTTTCTTTAGTTTCCAAACGAACCGCCCGCGGGATGGGTATGGGGTCCACTACCGCCCACGGGATGGGTATGGGGTCCACTACCGCCCGTGGGATGGGTATGGGGTCCACTACCGCCCACGGGATGGGTATGGGGTCCACTACCGCCCGTGGGATGGGTATGGGGTCCACTACCGCCCGTGGGATGGGTATGGGGTCCACTACCGTCCGTGGGATGGGTATGGGGTCCACTACCGCCCGTGGGATGGGTATGGGTCCACTACCGCCCGTGGGATGGGTATGGGGTCCACTACCGCCCACGGGATGGGTATGGGGTCCACTACCGCCCGTGGGATGGGTATGGGGTCCACCACCGCCCACGGGATGGGTATGGGGTCCACTACCGCCCGTGCGATGGGTATGGGGTCCACCACCGCCCACGGGATGGGTATGGGGTCCACTACCGCCCGTGCGATGGGTATGGAGTCCACCACCGCCCACGGGATGGGTATGGGGTCCACTACCGCCCGTGCGATGGGTATGGGGTCCACTACCGCCAGAGGGATGGGTATGGGGTCCACTACCACCCACGGGATGGGTATGGGGTCCACTACCGCCAGAGGGATGGGTATGGGGTCCACTACCACCCACGGGATGGGTATGGGGTCCACTACCGGCCACGGGATGGGTATGGGGCCCACTACCGCCCACGGGATGGGTTAGGGATCCACTACCGCCCACGGGATGGGCATATGGGATGAATAGTGACTAAACTAACTTTCGAAGAAACGCATTGAAAACGTCCTATCTTGACTAGTGACTTAAAACACTCGTGAGTAACCACGGAAGACAGCTTCCAATCTCAGTGTAGCCCTCTGGTAGTCATTTTAAAATTAACTGAACTTTTCGAAATTGAAATGTGCATTTACCCGCGATATTAAGACGGTGAATAAACTAAGCTGCACCAAACGTCCAATGCGCACACATAGAAGGATCTATAGGGGTTTCAGTAGAAACAGTAAATTCAGTAGAACTTCGGTTTCAACCCTTTTAACCCTGTCGTAGCTCAGTCGATTAAGGCAGTGTCTGGGATGCTTCCGGACGCAGGTTCGAATCCTCGTCACGGCCCTTGTGGATTTGTTTACAGGGGTTTGATATCAAGCCAAACCTGTCTCCCGAAACCCACATCAAAAGCATATCATCAGCGGCATGTGCAAGACTGGCTAAAATCAGAACTGCCTTAAGAAATTTGCCTGAATCATTTAGAACCTTGTATACTACGTGTGTCAGACCAGTCCTCGTGAATGCAGCTCCGAGTCAAGAACAAGTTGAAGTTTTAGAAGGTTCAAAGGTATTCCACAAAACTAGTTCCAGAACTACGAGGTATGAGTTACAAGGAAAGGCTACGAGAATAGAACTTCACGTTTCTGGAAGACAGAAGTTTGGCGGAGATATGATTACCACGTACAAAATGTTCAAGATTTTGTAGGGTAGGTAAATACAGACTCCTTAACACGAGTGGTACTCGCACAAGGAGATACAGGTAGGAACTGTGTACCAAAATAAGCCACAGAGACACTAGAAAGAACTTTTTCAGTATCAGTGTAGTTAAACAGACTGCATTAGGAAGTGATGTAGTGGAGGCTGACTCCATACACAGTTTCAAATGTAGATATGATACGAGCCCAATAGGCTCAGGAACCTGTACACCAGTTGATTGACAGTTGAGAGGCGGGTCCAAGAAAGCCGAAGCTCAACCCTCCCTCAAGCACAAAAAGGTAAATACAATTAAATGAGTACCCAGAAGTTTCCTATCCCCAACAACAGTAAATAATACGAATGAGGCAGAATTATTAAGTTAACCCTTATTTAATATCCGTTTTCTCAAGCTGCGCATTACAGAAAACGATACCTAATGACTAACAACTTAAATATTATTGATCGTCGCGAATTCTAAGCCTTGGAGCAGCGAAAAAAAAAGATCACAAATAATTATTTGACTTCAAAAAGTATTTAGAGCCTTAGTATTAATGTCAGACTCTTCAAATTATGGTAAAAACCAAGAGGAACGATGACAAGCCGGCAGCTTCCTGTCACTGAAGAGAGTGGCCCTCGGGTAAATTCAGGTAAACAGTGTGATTATAGCAGGAAGGAAAGTAGAGAGAGAGAGAGAGAGAGAGAGAGAGAGAGAGAGAGAGAGAGAGAGAGAGAGAGAGAGAGAGAGAGAGAGAGAAAGACAGAGGGAGAAAGAGAGAGAGAGAGAGAGAGAGAGAGAGAGAGAGAGAGAGAGAGAGAGAGAGAGAGAGAGAGAGAGAGAGAGAGAGAGAGAGAGAGAGAGAGATAGAGAGAGAGAGAGAGTGTGAGAGAGCGAGAGTGCTAGAGAGCGAGTGTGAGAGAGCGAGCAAGAGAAAGAGAGGGAGAGCAGTGAGGCACAAATAGCCAGGAATGTGGGTCCGAGCAGCGACAACACCGGGAAGGAGCCACCACCCTGCAACACGCACCCTCTTAATGTCAGCGAAGGAGGGGGGGGGGACTCATCACCTTACCTGGGCAGGTACACGCTCAGGCACGCTTGCAACCCGCTCTCGCACAAGACAGTCCATATATGACTTATTCCTTATAGTCAATATTTGGCTTATGAATAAGTATATATATATCATATATTCCAAGTTCTATATTTTTTTCAAGGCACTAACTCTTCTATTAAAGTTTTATTAAACAATAGAGATTTTATACAAAATTTGACAATATCCTGAGTTACTTTACAATTTATTTAGATATTTTAGTTTTGTTTAATTATTTTTATAAAACTGTAATATCAATATAGGTAATTAAGAAGCTGTAAAATACTTATCTTAACATACTAAGAAGGTTGCAGCGTTGGGGGGGGGGAGAGGTCCCGGTTCAGAGGGGGAAAGGGGGAAGGGGGAGGAAGAAGAAGGGGAAGGGGGAAAAAGAAGGGGAATTGGGGAAGGGGGAAAAAGAAGGGGAATTGGGGAAGGGGAAGAGAATGTAATTCGGTCTTCACAATCTCTCTTCATAATAGAGGCTTCTAATACCTGGGATTAACGTGTTATCGTTCTGTGTCCACGTTTAACGTGAATTTATGTTCATTTAAGTAGGCGAGATGAAAGAGAAGAGGGTAAAGGGAAGAGGGAACAAAGAAAAAGGGGGAGAAAGAGGGGACATATAAGGCAGGCAATCATTATAAGACAATTTTAATAGGCTTTAAAAATGGACGTTAGATTAAAAGATGCAGTTTAATCTCTCTCTCTCTCTCTCTCTCTCTCTCTCTCTCTCTCTCTCTCTCCCCCTCTCTCTCTCTCTCTCTCTCTCCTCTCTCTCTCTCCCCTCTCTCTCTCTCTCTCTCTCTCTCCCCTCTCTCTCTCTCTCTCTCTCTCCTCTCTCTCTCTCCCCCTCTCTCTCTCTCTCTCTCTCTCCTCTCTCTCTCTCTTTAATGCTGACAAATAGGTAGGGCTCTGAGCCGAGTCGTGACAATAGAATTACTACTTAATTAATTAATAGAATTACAGATGTCAGCAGGACAATGCTGAAATTGCCCATCAACCTGTCCTCTTACAAAGAACGTCGCATTTCGATCGCAGGCGTTACATTCCTCTTGTAGTCATAGTTAATTTAATTAGAATTCCATCTACCCAGTTTGTATTAAAAGATTTAAGTTCCCTAACGCTAGTTGACTGGTCTCCTGCAGAGTCAATTAGTTTCAACGTTCCAGGAGGAGTGGTGGCGGCATTATATATTTATGAGTATGTTGATCTTCCATCTGGAACATAAGAATTGTGAAGATATTTTTAACATCTTGGTCAGTTCTCCACGCCTCCCCCTGATAACTGGTTTGAGCATTTTCTGTTGCGAGGGCGGACAATTCCCAGTTCTTTGGGGTTCTGTCAACGCAATTAGTACAGTCTAAGGGTTACAAATTATTAGCCACAATTACAGCGATTGTTACACCAGCATACTCGACTCCCACACGCACAAAAACAATGGAGCAGCGTCGCCAAACAATGTACCAGCGACGCCAAACAATGGAGCAGCGTCGCCAAACAATGTACCAGCGTCGCCAAACAATGTACCACCGTCGCCAAACAATGTACCAGCGTCGCCAAACAATGACCCAGCGTCGCCAAACAATGGAGCAGCGTCGCCAAACAATGGAGCAGCGTCGCCAAACAATGGACCAGCGTCGCCAAACAATGGACCAGCGTCGCCAAACAATGTACCAGCGTCGCCAAACAATGTACCAGCGTCGCCAAACAATGTACCAGCGTCGCCAAACAATGTACCAGCGTCGCCAAACAATGGCCCAGCGTCGCCAAACAATGTACCAGCGTCGCCAAACAATGGACCAGCGTCGCCAAACAATGTACCACCGACGCCAAACAATGGACCAGCGTCGCCAAACAATGTACCAGCGTCGCCAAACAATGGACCAGCGTCGCCAAACAATGTACCAGCGTCGCCAAACAATGGAGCAGCGTCGCCAAACAATGTACCAGCGTCGCCAAACAATGTACCAGCGTCGCCAAACAATGTACCAGCGTCGCCAAACAATGTACCAGCGACGCCAAACAATGGACCAGCGTCGCCAAACAATGTACCACCGTCGCCAAACAATGTACCAGCGACGCCAAACAATGGACCAGCGTCGCCAAACAATGTACCAGCGTCGCCAAACAATGTACCAGCGACGCCAAACAATGTACCAGCGACGCCCAACAATGTACCACCGTCGCCACAGGTCCCGAGAGGGTTACTAAGGCCGTGTTCCAGGCTTGGCAGCTCCCCCACACTCCCCTACTATACTCTATATCAGTACGACTCAGTACGACTACTACGCCACGGGCCAAGCTGACGTACACAAACGTGCGGTTAAACCAAATAATTACCTGCGCGAATCTCCGCATGTCGTCATGGTATAAGGGATGAGACAGGCGTAGAGCCTGACTCTATATACGGCGTTATGTAGCACCCCGGATTATGTATGCTGTTTGTACTTAAATTCTCACACATTTATCTTGCACGACTTAGGCCACAGGTGCGCGTGTGTGTGTGTGTGTGTGTGTGTGTGTGTGTGTGTGTGTGTGTGTGTGTGTGTGTGTGTGTGTGTGTGTGTGTGTGTGTGTGTGTGTGTGTACGCACCTAGTTGTGCTTGCGGGGGTTGAGCTCTGGCTCTTTGGTCCTGCCTCTCATCCGTCAATCAACTGGTGTACAGGTTTCTGAGCCTATTGGGCTCTATCATATCTACACTTGAAACTGTGTATGGAGTCAGCGTGTGTGTGTGTGTGTGTGTGTGTGTGTGTGTGTGTGTGTGTGTGTGTGTGTGTGTGTGTGTGTGTGTGTGTGTGTGTGGTGTGTAGTCCACCACCGCCTACGGAATGGGTATAAGATCCATTAGCACCCACTATCACCCATATGATCGGAATGAGGTCCACTAACCACCCACAGGAGAAGTATAGGGCGCATAATAAATGAACATAAACAACTCTCCTATCAACAGACGTTATTTTTCTCTAACCTAAAATAACATCTAACGCCTTGACCTAAACATATACTAATCAAGAAATATATATATCTTCTAGCATGTTTTTCATCTCCTTTGTGTTGAAAAACACACTTAATCAAAGTTTTGAGGGAGAATTGTGGTGGTGGAGGAAGGAGATTGGTTGGAGGGTGAGAGAAGGGGTTGTTGTTGGTGGTGGGGTAGTGTGGGAGGAGGGGCGGGCGGATCAGTCGGGTGAAGACTACTAAGGTGTGAGGTGTGACCCATATGATCTCTTGTCTTAGTATTGCAAACACCGTCCAGTACATATAATAAGAAAAACGAAGCGGCCTCTCAATAGCATCAACATCAGGGGGCTCTTAAGGAATAAGGTAAGAGCAGTATTATGGAAAGTTTACTGGAAGTAACCCCCATGTTATTCCTGGGGACTAGAGGGACCCCTAATATAATTGTTTATTTTATGGCAAGTTATGTATTGAGAAGTTATATTTGCATGAAAGCTTCATATTTAATAACCATAACTAATTAAAAACATACGTCGATGCTGTTGACCAGACCACACACTAGAAGGTGAAGGGACGACGACGTTTCGCCTTGAGAATGGTCCAGGACGGACCGAAACGTCGTCGTCCCTTCACCTTCTAGTGTGTGGTCTGGTCAACATCAGCCACGTTATTGTGACTCCTCGCCTGCATAACTCCATGTCGTGTACAGGTGAACTAGCATTAGTTATGACGGTACAGTCTAGTGAAGTACCTCTCTAGTCTAGACATACACTAACGGAATGGATCAAATTTATATTAATTCTCCCTTTTCCTACAAGCTGAGTGACGCCACGCGACCACCTGCGTTTTGTAAGCGTCGACCCACTTTCCTGTTTCTCTAATGAATAACTATTACCTATGAATTATTTGAGCTTTCTTCGATAATTTTAATTGCATATCAGTAAATACACTCAAACCTACGCGCATAATACAATGTTTTAAAAAAGAAAATAGATCATTTATAGACTAATATAGGTGCCAGCTTCCTATATTAAAGCTTATAGGGTTCTACAGAGAACCTATAGAACCCTATAAGCTTTAGATAAGTGGAAATAAAGCATTATATATATATATATATATATATATATATATATATATATATATATATATATATATATATATAATGTATATATATATATATAATGTATATATATATATATATATATATATATATATATATATATATATATATATATATATATATATATATATAACTATTTCTGCCCATTTTGTGGTAATTTGGATAGTTTCTTGAACCACATTTCCAAAGAACAATAATTTATGAAACTAATCATAATTACTCTCCTGGAAAATGTCGTTCAAATGTTAATAATTTGAGAGGACGTTTTTGCGTGTGCTGGCGAGTGTGCGTGCGAGTGTGCGTGCGTGCGTGCGTGCGTGTCCATCCATGACTCACCACATGCGTGGTATTCTTAAGTCGTAGAAGTCTGTCAATCTCGTCTGGCAGTCTAATTATAACACAGTGAATGATTAGGAAATTCTCCCCCCCCCCCCCACACACAAACACAGGCAGGGAGGGTGGCTGAGTGGACAGCACGCTAGCACGTAATCCTGTGGTCCGGGGGTTCGATTCCCGGCGCCGGCGAGAAACAATGGGCAGAGTTTCTTTCACCCTGGTGCTCCCTGTTACCTAGCAGTAAATTAGGTACCTGGGAGTTAAGACAGCTGTTACGGGATGCTTCCTGGGGAAAAATAGTTAATTAGTAGGTAGTAACAGTTGATTGATTGACAGTTGAGAAGCGGGCCGAAAGAGCAGAGCTCAACCCTCGCAAGCACAATTTGGTGAATACAAGGTCCTTGTAGCCGAGTGGGCAACGCTCTATGGTCAGAAACAAATGGCCAGAGTTTCTTTAACTTGATGCCTCTGTTCACCTAGCAGTCAATATGTCAAGAGGCTGAGGGACAGGCATTCCCTCCATAGTAGCTGTCAACAGACAGATGGACAGCCAAAAGGATAAGACAGTTAGTCGCACGGACTACGACATAACTATAAATAACATGTACGACAGAAACTAATTCGTCTCGCATCGGTCACTGTGTACGCCAGCCTTTGTTGGCAAGTATTAGGGGTTGCGATATGTCGTACTCGGGGGGGGGGGGGGGAGAGTGCCTTGGGGGGGGGGAAGAGTGCCTTGGGGGGAAGAGTGCCTTGGGGGGGAGAGTGCCTTGGGGGGGTGCATGGGGGGGGGGAAGAGTGCCTTGGGGGGGCTGGGGGAAGAGTGCCTTGGGGGGGGGGGAGAGTGCATGGGGGGGGGGGAGAGGGTGCAGGTGTAGACGTAGTTAGGGGAAGTATGCACCAGGATTTAGCATGATTTCATTTCGTAAAGTATTAGGTAGACACACATTTGTAATCAGGTAAACCTTACCTTGCGATGATTTCAGGGGGCTCAATGTCCCCGCGGCCCGGTCCTCGACCAGGCCTCCTGGTTGCTAGACTGGTTAATCAGGCTGTTGGACGCGGCTGCTCGCAGCCTGACGTATGAGTCACATCCTGGTTGATCAGGTTCAACAGTGGAAAAGAGTTGGTTACATGAGCGCGTTACAAAACGGGACTGACGACAACAGGTGGGTAGAGCGTAGTAGCCAAGCAGCCAATACATTCCTGCCCACACGCCAGCCATCACCCCCCCCCCCCCTTACACGCCCACGCTCACTCCCCCACACGCCCACGCTCACCCCCGCACGCCGCAAAAAGAAAGACATTTTCCAGTGTCAGAGTAGTTAGTAAATGGAATGCATTAGGCAGTGATGTGGTGGAGGCTGACTCCATACACAGTTTCAAGTGTAGATATGACAGAGCCCGATAGGCTCAGGAATCTGTACACCTGTTGATTGACGGTTGAGAGGCGGGACCAAAGAGCCTGAGCTCAATCCCCACAAGCACAACTAGGTGAGGTGAGTACGCTCCCTCTCACCGCCTTAACAATTCTCCACATGCCAATTATTTCACGAAAACTATCAACATGTTACACAATTCCTTTTGTGCTGAAATAAACGCTTGCATCACCTTTCAGTGTACGACAAGGAACTCCCTTCCTCTCCTGAAGCATGGGCGTGCAGGCAGCGTGTGAGGAATGTGGCTCAGAGGCCACTGTCTGCTGCAGCAGTTGTCACCTGGGCAACTACTGTAGCGGCAGCCACTGCCAGCAGGTGTGGGACACCCACAGGCAACACTGCTGCCCCGTCGTCGAGCGGAGCGACCCTACGGCAGGCAGGTGTGTCACGGAGGCTTATAGCAAGGCTTTAACAGGCTTTCTAGTCAATAGTGTCCGTTAGAGTAATGAAACAATGGGTATAAATTGGATAAATTTAGATTTAGGAAAGACTTGAGTAAATACTGGTTCGGTAACTGGGTTGTTGATTTGTGGAACCGATTACCGCGTAAAGTGGTGGAGGTGGGGTTTCCTCGATTGTTTCAAGCGCGGGTTGGACATGTATATGAGTGGGATTGGGTGGTTATAGATAGGAGCTGCCTCGTATGGGCCAATAGGCCTTCTGCAGTTGCCTTTGTTCTTATGTTCTTATGAAAGTCCTGTTGTCAGGTTCCTGGTGACGAGCCGCGAGGTTCCTGCCGGGGAGCTGCTACTGACGGAGGTGGCCATCGCCGTGGGGCCGCGCGCCACCTCCCCGCTTGTCTGTCTCGGCTGTCACCAACTCATCCCTGGCGCAGAGTTCCCTCGCTGCGCCGCCTGCTGGTGGCCGCTGTGCTCCGAAGCCTGCGCCAGCAGCAGCCTGCACCGGGCAGAGTGTCGCATCCTGGCCGCCGACACCAGCAGGCTCGGGCAGCCTCGAGGACCAGGCAGCACCCCGCGGTATGACGTCATCCTCGTGCTGCGCTGCCTGCTGCTGCGCGACACCGACCCTGCGGCCTGGCGCCGCCTGCAGGACATGGCGAGCCACGCGCAGCGTCGCCAGCAGGAGAGGGAACAGCACCACATGACGACTGTGCTCTACATCAAGGACGTGCTCAAGGCCGACTACGACCTGCAGGATATTCATCACGCTCGCGGGGCCATCGTCACCAACTGCTTCGAGTGGCGGAGTCCTTCAGGAGTGAGCCTCCGCGGCGTGTATCCCGTGTTGGGCCGCATGAACCACGCCTGCCGCCCCACCGTCGCCATCACCGCCGACAGCGAGGGCACCATGTGGGCGAGGGCGGCGGTGGACCTCCAGGGCGGCGACCACCTCTACAACACCTACACCGGCACCCTCCAGACGCTGTGGCAGCGACGCGCCTACACCACAGAGGCGCACTTCTTCACCTGCTGCTGCGTCCGCTGCGCAGACCCGACGGAGTTAGGTCTGCACTACTCCTCTCCCAGGTGCGAGCAGTGCGACCACCAGTACCTGGAGCCGAGGACGTGGCTGGGGGAGATGACGTGGGAGTGTCCGATGTGCGGGCTGCAGCAGCAGGAGCAGCTCCTCCGTCAGGAGGTGGAGCAGTGGCTGGAGCACTTCAACTGTGACGACACCTTCCTGCACACCAGCCCCCACGCCGTCAGGAACATTCTAGACAAGTTGGAGGAGGTCTTTCACCCGCATCACCACGTGTGGGTCACTGCGGCGCAAGCAGCCATCAGGACCCTGCAGGAGAACCGCTCCAGACAGGCCCTTGCCCTCAAAAAGACCTCTGGCGGAGACTTTTGCACATTTACGACATCCTTGAACCAGGACTCACCAGAAGGAGAGGTGCTGTCCGAACACCGCCCCTGTGTCCTCACCCCCTCGCCTCCACAACTAGCCTCACACTAACACAACAACAGCACAATCCATAATCACAATAGAGTCGCGAAATGTAATCTCGCAGATCCTCCATACCTTTCTAAACCACATAAGTCCTGCCTTAAGCATGCTATGCTTAGTGCATAGTGCTTAAGATATCGCCGAGAGCACAGCTTAAACACTATGCAACAAGCATAGCATTTAAATATTTTTGAGATATATACAAGAGTTGTTACATTCTTGTACAGCCACTAGTACGCGTAGCGTTTCGGGCAGGTCCCTGGAATCGTTGTTACAACCAAGTGCTCATTTTACTGTTGGTCTAAACAGAGGCTACAGTTGAGGATTTGCGCCCAGTAAATCCTCCCCGGCCAGGATACGAACCCATGACAAAGCGCTCGCGGAACGCCAGGCGAGTGTCTTACCACTACACCACGGAGACTGCTTATATAATGCTTCCTCGTCTTGAACTCTTAACGGGAGACATCTCCCGTCACGCAGGGTGCAGTCGCACCTCCACAGATCTCCAGTATCATCTATTGATACTGGTAATAGCTCAAAAGGGCCACCACTTACGGGCTATTCATGCCCGTGCCTATTTTTGGGTGGTTTAATCTTCATCTGAACTCTTAATTCTCATCAGCTCTTTCTCAAACACCGTTCACCTACTGCTCATCCATCCTTATACTCTATAGAGTTTAATTTTCATCACCCATCGGCTGCACGCCTCGAAAAAGTCATTTCGGTTTATTTTTATAGGCCTACTTGGACAAAAACAAACAAAATAGCTTCACTAATGAATACGAAAGGCCTATTTGAGCAGTCAGTAGGGGTTTATCGGCAAAAAATAATACGCGTCGAGAAACTTTAAATAGTTTACAAAACATCTGAGCAACTGGCATAAATTCCAAATTTTTTGTGTGTTAACTTAAAGTTGCTTAGGCTAACACATGCTATAAAAACATGCTTTAGTGTTTACTAATATTATGGGAGTAAGCAAGAGGTCTTGTTTACAGCTTTCATGGAAGTACAGTGTACTTATGAAAGTACAGTGTATTCGTGAAAGTAAACTGTGAGAAATTCAAACCAGTGAGAAACCCTAGGTTCGAGTCCTCGGCAGACCCCCCCCCCCCCCCTTGAGAGCCGAACAATAACTGGAGACCTGGAGATAAAATCACAGATGTATTCTTTATCGTGTGCGCAAAAACAAGCCTCAGGAAGGAATCGATACATTTAAGATTGTATTATACAACAAAATTAAAAAAATGATTAATGAGAAATCGACCAAGCGCATGAGGTTAGCCAGCTGTATTCGTTAATTGTAAAAAAACAATTACAAATTGAAACAAGCATTTTGGTAATTTATTTCGTGAGCTAATTGTGCATTCCATAGAGTACGTTGCATTAAATGAGATACAAGATTTAAATTAAGGAAAGTCACTTATAACAGACGAGTCAAGGAATTTTTTGGCTTAAGAAAGAGTATCTGGTCTGTGCAGGTAGCATATCACCTTGTGGTTAGTCCCATATGGAAATTTTACACATATCTCATTACTCCTTGCCTTGTGACGGTTTTATCTCTCTCTCTCTCTTCCTCTAAACCCTTCCTTCCTAAAAAGACAATATCCCTACATCTAGAAATATCCTCAATGAAACTCTCTCGTATACAGTATATAAATAACAGTTAACCTTTGCGCCCTGCCTCCCAGCTTTGCACTTCTCGATGTTCCCTTGCAGATAGGTGAAGGGGGCGGGCGGCTTGGCGCGCCATGACGGCCAACTGAGGGAGAGTGCTTGTGTAAGTATGGTGTAGGTCTGTGAGGTAGCTCGAGACCTTGCTTCCTAGTCAGGGAAGACCACACGAGGCAGACCAGATGTGGAGGGCTACAGGATATGCCGCTCTTCATTTATTTCCACGCTACTCGTTTACTGTGTAGAGAAGATTAACACTTCTCTTTATTTTATAATTGTGTTTAGCCTGTTTAAATATATATCATTTCCTTTGCTTTGTGGCAGTCCGCCGACGCACTGTTACGCCTGCATATGCTGTCAACCACTCCTCTTAAAATGACGGTACTTAGAACATTTATTTGCTCGAACAATGAGCTGCAGCCTCTCCCAAAAAGTTCACGTTTGTACTAATTGTATAGTCCCAGGGGAAGCCTAATAACCAAACTGAATCATTTCTGAGGCTAGTAATGCACATATATGTTTTATATTAGGCCTAAGATAGCGTATATTAGCCCTAGGATTGCTTGGACAAGCTTCTTCAATTACATTTCCGATTTTCTGGAATGTCATTTGGGTTAATTCGGTAATTCAAAACGTTAACTTTCATGCAGTACATATTTATTTATTTACTTATATATACAAGAGTTGTTACATTCTTGCACAACCACTAGCACGAATAGCGTTTCGGAAAAGTCGTTCATCCTAATTTTCCCCGGAATACAACCCGCCAAATCGTTTAACAACCAGGCTGTGAAACTATTAAATATTGGTGCACTTGACCAAATAGTTGCTATAAGTACTGTCGTTTCAGGAGGATGGCTTGTTTTTTTGTGTATAGTAAAGTGTATATATATCAAAATATGATATAATCTAGTAGATATAGAACCAACGGCTCGGCTAGACCCGACAGTTCAACGCTAGGATACTGGACGTGCGGATACCAGCTTCTGCTTAGCACTAAACAATATAATATATAGCCTAGCCCCCAAACATATATACTTTAATATATGTAATTCTCCGCGTGTATTGAGCTTAGATCTCCAAAAACTCGTATTCTACATTGTCAATGTTGAATCTATGAGGCTGCAGGAGTTGTAAAACATTCTCCTTGTGTGTGTGTGTGTGTGTGTGTGTGTGTGTGTGCTCGTTCGTCTGTTTGTTTGCTAGTGCTAGTTTTTTTGCCCGTGTGTACCCTTCCACATTTTGGTATCAAAAGCAGTTAGTGAGAATTATAACAAAACTTTAGAACGTTGAGTCTGTATAGAAACAGAGATAGATTGTATTTCAATTATCATTATTACTACGTTTCATAGACTAACTCCTTTATAGCAAAGAACATATTCCTAGAACACCTTAAAATAGTTGATATTGGGTTAGTTATGAAATCTGGTCCCACTTTACGTATGTTTTGTTTTGCTTGTCAATAAATTAATGTTCACGGGTGTTGCAGGGGTGACCCTGTACGAGGTAGGGGTGGCCGAAGCAGACATAGCCAGAGCGGAGAAGAAAGCCGAGGACCTGACGGAGTATTTCTTCAAGCTACAGATGCAGCAGGCGCTGCGCCACCTGCAGCAGGCCATCTGTATACTGAGCCTGGAGCCACCGCGGTCCAGCGAACGGAGATGGTATGACCGAGCCAGAGACGCAGCAGCAGCAGTTGTTCAGGACCTTTCTGGCGAGGAGCTGCCCGACCACACAAAAGAGGACTTCGGTGGCCAGGAGCTGCCCGACCACACAAAACAGGACCTCGATGTGGGGCAGTGCCCGACCTTCCTGGACAAGATGCAGGGGCACCTCCCGACCTACCATATAATAAGTTCATAATCAATGTAAACCTAATATACACAAACGTGTTTTCTTACCAGTCTACGGGAAGCGTGATCTAGCTCTCAAGAGTTCCGCCTTAGTTCCGCAGGGCCTGCTGAAGTTATACCACTGAATGTTTCAGGGTTGTTATACTCTCATGAACAAATCCACAAGGGCCGTGACGAGGATTCGAATCTGCCTCGGAGAGGCTACGGGATCCAGTAAGTTCAGTAGAACTTCGGTTTCAACCCTTTTACCCTGTCGTAGCTCAGTCGATTAAGGCAGTGTCTGGGATGCTCCCGGACGCAGGTTCGAATCCTCGTCACGGCCCTTGTGGATTTGTTCATTTGATGCATCACGTTAGTGTGATATCTGTGTGTGTTGTTATACTCTCTCCTGAAGCTAGTGTTCCCGCTATCTCTGGTTCACTCTTCCCGCTTAGCACCCGTACTGGTTGAGAGTATTTTACAGCATCTGTCTGGTTCACTGGTCTTCTCAACTCCTCCCACCTGTCAAACCTCCTTCTGCTACTAATAACTTAGAAAAGACTATTCACTTTCGTCTCTTCTCCGTCGTATCTTACACCTGATTAATACACCTTTAGTCCTTCTCTTTTCTAATGGTCTTAGCGTGTGTGTGAAACGGGGGGGGGGGGGATGTGTGTGTTAAAGGGGGAGTGTAATATGTATGTGTAATTATATATATTATATAATATTATATATATATATATATATATATATATATATATATATATATATATATATATATATATATATAATCAAGTAAGAATCAAGATTCTTACTTGCTTGACTAAAGTAATTTTGGGGTTCAGTTCCTGAGCCCATTATGTGCCTTTGTAGACCTTTCGACCACCGCCCACAGGATGGGTATGGGGTGCATAATAAATGAACTAAACTAAAACCCAGCCACAAGTATTTCGTAAGAGGCCAAGTCTCTTTTTTCTTTAACCTCAAACGAAGCGTATTACAATTCTCCCAATCTACCCTCAGACCCCACCACTCAATTCTACGACAAGCCTTGTAAATAGGTAGTAGTAGTAGGCATCCTTCAGTCTCAGGAGACTATGGAGTGCTCAACCATTTGGGCTGGACCTGCTTCATGCAGGTCGGTGTTCAATCCCCAACCGTCTAATTCACCATTCCTTTCCCCCCCTTTCCATCACAAATCCTTATCCTGACCCCTTCCAAGTGCTATATAGTCGTTTTGGCTCGGCGCTTTCTCCTGACACTTCCTTCCCCTTCCCTGCCCTGAGCAAATTATACATGGGGTCCTGTAGAGCATTGGTCTACGTCCTCGACTCACAACTGAACGACCCGGGTTCAATCTACGGGCAAGACAGAAACGGTTGGGTAAGTTTCCTTTGACCCGTTCGTCTAGTAGTAAAATAGGTATCTGTGGAAGGTCAGTAGATGGTCTAGGAGGACCTAGGTAAGCGTAAGTACAGGTCTCCTTTCTCCGAGGTCGGCAATACGTGTACATTTGGTAATTTAATAAGTTAGCCAAAGAAACACTTCATTTTCTTTGAAGAGAATGGTTTTCCTATTTTCTATGGCAATATTTTCACGACAAACTAAACCTTTACGTAATAGTAAATTTATTTTTATTTTATTTATTTATTTATATATACAAGAGTTCTTATATTCTTGCACAGCCATTAGCACGCAAAGCGTTTCGGGCAAGTCCTTAATCCTAATTTTACGTGTCTTAGGGGTTCTTCCCTTGTAATCCTTGGGCCAGATTCACGAAAGTACTTACGAACCTGTACATCTTTTCTCAATCTTTGGCGGCTTTGTTTCCAATTATTAAACAGTTAATGAGCTCCGAAGCACCAGGAGGCTGTTTATAACAATAACAACAGTTGAATGGGAAGTTTTCATGCTTGTAAACTGTTTAATAAATGTAGCCAAAGCCGTCAAAGATTGAGGAAAGATGTACACGTTCGTAAGTGCTTGCGTAAGTTCTTTCGTGAATCTGGCCCCTTGTGTCCACTGAGTTACTGCCGGGCCTCAAGTTCATTCCAGCACTTGAGTGCATGCACTCACTTGAACATTATATTGTAGAATGTCCCACAGTGACTGACTTTCGCCCTCCTGGGCTGAGGTATGTTAAACTCTACTATATGAATACTGGAACACTTGATGATATATTGGACTTGTGCCCAAGATTGACCATGTATTGTAGCAATTATACAATGTATGTATGTGATGTAACTATATAACCTGAGTTTGTAAAAGCACCTTAATCACCTTCAGTGGTTAAGTGCTTAATTGCACACTAGTTTTTCTATCAGCTATCTCACCCTGTCAGAGTTAGAGATAAATGTGTATGTATGTGTGTATATATGTATATGTCTGTGTATGTATATGTGGAAGCTGATCAGAATTACATTTAACCTTTGTAAATGTACATTAATGACATATGTAAATCTGTGTATCTATGTACTTACGTATGTAGGTTATCTTAGCTTTTTAAAAGCACTACATATGTAAATCTGTGTATCTATGTACTTACGTATGTAGGTTATCTTAGCTTTTTAAAAGCACTACAATCACCTTCTGTGGTTGATTGTTCAATAAATCCCTGAACTATATGTTTAACAGATCTCTCACCCTGTCCATGGAGGATACAAGAAAATGTATATATATGCTGGTTAGCATTGTAAATGTGTGGCCACGTCTGTGGTAGAAAATAATAAAATGACAAAAAATAAAAAATAAAAACTCCAGCACTTGAAATAAGTCACAAACGAAAGATCTTTATTGAAAAGGGCATCACCCATCTAGCTATCCAGTAGGCACACTAATTCAAGAGTAACGTTGATTCATCATCGAAACAACGTAAATTTAACGTTGAAACTACGTTGAAACTACGTTGAATTAACTTCTTGGCTATTTTTTTCAGGCGCACAATAGTGTCCACGTTTTCTTTGCTAGAAATATCAAACATGGTTGTAAACAAATACAATTTAAGAATGATCACTGCCCACGAAACGCTATGCGTACTAGTGGCTTTACAAGAATGTTAATTCTACTTATTTTCTATATTCTCTATTAACCCCCAATGTAACTTCTTGTATATAAATAAGTGATGTGTATAATGGCGTTGGAGGTCCACAGGAGAAAGCAAGAATCGCTCTCCTGGATCCCTGTTATTAATAATTACTGCCACGAAAAATGGCTTCCCGCTGGGTACACGTTGGCTAAATGACGTTGAATCAACGTTGATAACGGTTCTCCAACATTACTAAGAGCTTATCTTTGCCCACTGGATTGTTGATAAGCACTGAGGGGTGTTGACGTCAGATCTGTGTTACAAATACAAATGTTTGAGCCACGAGTGAACAAATCCACAAGGGCCGTGACGAGGATTCGAACCTGCGTCCGAGAGCATCCCAGACGCTGCCTTAATCGACTGAGCTACGACATGGTCAAAAAAGGAGTTGAAACCCAAAAGGAGTTAAGTGTTTGAATCACATTAACCTCCTCAATCTGTAGATGAAACATTACTTCTTAAAATTCTATATTGCTATATTATATATTCTATATTATACAGCATATTGCTATATTATATATTATATATTCTATATTGCTACAACAATTTTGTTGGGATTTTAAGCTATATCTCTGTCTTTATATGTGTCAATTAGTCTTATCTTTTATATGGTATAGGTGACAATTCTAAATGACTTTTCATTTAGAATTGAAATTGAAATTGAAATAAGTTTATTGAGGTAAAATACACACAAAGGGATGAGCTAGCTCATCCCTTTGTGTGTATTTTACCTCAATAAACTTATTTCAATTTCAATTTCAATTCTAAATGAAAAGTGCTTATGTATTAATGAATAAAAATCAATAAACTCATTTTTTCGTCAATAAAGTAATTTGCTTATTAAGAGGAACACCAACAGGTCAAAATTAAACAGCCTTAATAAATTCGTCGAAAGATGTTGACCAGACCACACACTAGAAGTTGAAGGGACGACGACGTTTCGGTCCGTCCTGGACCATTCTCAAGTCGATTGTGACTCATAATCGACTCGAGAATGGATCCAGGACGGACCGAAACGTCGTCGTCCCTTCACCTTCTAGTGTGTGGTCTGGTCAACATACTTCAGCCCCGTTATTGTGACTCATCGCCTTCGTCGAAAGATCTTTTCCGATGCTTCTGGCACTTTCTAGGGCCGAGTGGCAACGCTCTCACATGTTGCCGGGTCTGCCAATTGTGTTGCTGGAGGGGGGGGGGGTGATGGGGAGGGAGGAGGGGGGGGGGGAGGACACCCATCATGTTTTTCCCCAGATTCAGCAACATGCAAAAGAAGACGCAACACCTCGCCATTCGAATACATGATATCAATCAGCATGCAGGCAAGGCATTATAGCCACGGGAGACATCTCCCGTCACGCAGGGTGCAGTCGCACCTCCACAGATCTCCAGTATCAGCTCTTGATACTGGTAATGGCTCAAAAGGGTTACCACCACTTACGGGCTATTCATGCCCGTGCCACCTCTTGGGTGGCTTAATCTTTATCAATCATCAATCAAGGCATTATAGCTCCGGCGGTCAGAAGAGCGGCCCCGCGGCGGTGGTGGGAGCTGGTGGAGGTTGGCACCGTGGCCACCCCTGGCACCCCTGGCACCCCGCGGTGTATTTTCGTGTGGCATGCCACATGGGTTTGACAACCAGGCGGCAGACAGTCACCAGACGACACCAGTGTCGCGCTCTCTGCGCTCCCACCATACCTTTCTCCACATCACCAATGGTAACAAATATCGGTGACTAGGAAAGGTCAAACTCAACTCTTCAAAGCCACTGTTAATCCAGGTAGGATTTCGAATTTGAATTCATTTTTACTTTCCGTCATCGGGGACAGGAAGCCTGTAGTTACCCGCCAAACACACACCGAAACTACGACGTTGGTACAACGTTCGAACAAGTTTTAACACCTCCTAACCAGTTATAACAACCAATATAGCAAGTTGTAACAACGTTCTAATACGTTAAGCCAAGATGTAACAACTTTATTACAAGTTGTAACAAGCGGAAAATAGAGACAGTTTCGATTTGTGTTTCCAGGGTAGGCATATCTGATCTTCCTCAGGCCGTAGGTTATCTTGAGATGATTTCGGGGCTTTAGTGTCCCCGCGGCCCGGTCCTCGACGAGGCCTCCACCCCCAGGAAGCAGCCCGTGACAGCTGACTAACACCCAGGTACCTATTTTACTGCTAGGTAACAGGGGCATAGGGCGAAAGAAACTCTGCCCATTGTTTCTCGCCGGCGCCTGGGATCGAACCCAGGACCACAGGATCACAAGCCCAGCGTGCTGTCCGCTCGGCCGACCGGCTCCCCGGTCGCCCACAACAGTTGGGTACCTATTTAGAGGCATCAGATGAAAGGAAACGTTGGAAAGAAGTAAACATCTCTGAAGCTAGACACAAATATAATGAAATAATGATGGAGTCAGAGTCTGTCTCCTGAAAATTCCTTCCCATATTGGTCTCCGAATGCATGATAGAACTGATGAGTTGGCCAAGGACTTTTGCACGTAAAGAGGGAATTGATTACCAACTTGGACTGCCTTTGAGCAGACTTAGGGCTGCTATTCCGGGAACATCAATATTCCGGGAACTCAATATTCCGGGAACATCAACTAAATTTCTGAGACTTGAGGCAAAGTGAAATTCACACCAGTTACTCCATCTATCATCATTCTATTATGCAGGAAGAACCGCACGTCTATGGGTCATCCAAGAAGGTTAGCAGACTACAAAATGTTACCACTGCTAGGCTTAGGCTCGGCTACAAGTACCTCTGGCAGTTTGTAACATCTGCTGATGTAGATTTGACTAAATATAAACTCTGTCAGCAGAACTATTCGCATACTTTGTGTCATTATATAATGGATTATGAAAAAATCGCGGAATTCAGAGATAACACCATCAATAGTGTCCAAGAAATGTGTAAGTACTTCATTCATAATGATGTGCTGCCCGAAATCTTAGCGAAGTATCCAAAATTTGCTTACTGTAAGTAATGCATGCACATGACTGTAACGCTGCCGCCCAGTTGGGTGGGTGTGGAGCACATGACTGTAAAGCTGCCGCCCAGTTGGGTGGGTGTGGAGCACATGACTGTAACGCTGCCGCCCAGTTGGGTGGGTGTGGAGCACATGACTGTAAAGCTGCCGCCCAGTTGGGTGAGTGGAGCACATGACTGTAAAGCTGCCGCCCAGTTGGGTGGGTGTGGAGCACATGACTGTAAAGCTGCCGCCCAGTTGGGTGAGTGTGGAGCACATGACTGTAAAGCTGCCGCCCAGTTGGGTGGGTGTGGAGCACATGACTGTAAAGCTGCCGCCCAGTTGGGTGGGTGTGCAGCAAGACTAGTAACTGTGTGACTCACCATAGATGTAAAGTGCCTTGTATAGTGACTGTTGTGAGCCTCTTGTTGAATCACTTGTGATACAAAAGATTAGTGATGTGTGTATTTGTGTAGGTGATTAAATATGTATGTATATGTATATATGTATATTTATATATATATATATATATATATATATATATATATATATATATATATATATATATGTACATATGCATATAGATGCATATAGTTCAGAACGTTCTCTTAGACACTGTCACTCCGTCAAATATACAACTGTTTTAACCCAACCAGAACATACGAACCCATGCAACCCTCCCACCCCTATCGAGACCGATACATAGAAAAACGGTCAATATTAGGGGTGTTATAATTTGTACCAACACGCCTCATTATTTACGTACGAAGCCATTATTAAAACTACGAGCGTTGAATATTGAGGAAAATTTTGAACTTTTTTATTATTAAATTGCATTAATTAATTTTAATTCGTCATACACAAAAATACTGGATAACTTTTATTTACTTGCTTACATCAGTTGACTCATGATTCACTGACGTCTTAGGCATGACGCAACCTTGACTAAGACGTCAATAAGTGACATCACCAATCATTGATGCATCGAAATCAATCATCAATGTCAGAACATCAATGAACAATACATATCACGACGCATGATTCCTTTACTAACATCAATCAAATATATCCGTGCAAGCCGAAGGCGACTGGATCCCAAGCCCCAGAAGGTTGGATTCTATAGTGATCTTTAATTAATTTAAGATCTAATTGACACCCCTTATATAAGCGTTGGTTGTTAATGCTGGGAACTAGTTCTTACCCTCCATAAATGCTGGGAACTAGCCTTTACCCTACATAAATGCTGGGAACTAGCCTTTACCCTACATAAATGCTGGGAACTAGCCTTTACCCTACATAAATGCTGGGAACTAGCCTTTACCCTACATAAATGATAGGAACTAGCCTTTACCCTACATAAATGCTGGGAACTAGCCTTTACCCTACATAAATGATAGGAACTAGCCTTTACCCTACATAAATGCTGGGAACTAGCCTTTACCCTACATAAATGCTGGGAACTAGTTCTTACCCTCCATAAATGCTGGGAACTAGCCTTTACCCTACATAAATGCTGGGGAACTAGTTCTTACCTCTCCATAAATGCTGGGGAACTAGTTCTTACCCTCCATAAATGCTGGGGAACTAGCCTTTACCCTACATAAATGCTGGGAACTAGTTCTTACCCTACATAAATGCTGGGAACTAGTTCCTACCCTCCATAAATGCTGGGAACTAGTTCCTACCCTCCATAAATGCTGGGAACTAGTTCTTACCCTACATAAATGCTGGGAACTAGTTCCTACCCTCCATAAATGCTGGGAACTAGTCCTTACCCTCCATAAATGCTGGGAACTAGTTCCTACCCTCCATAAATGCTGGGAACTAGTCCTTACCCTCCATAAATGCTGGGAACTAGTTCCTACCCTACATAAATGCTGGGAACTAGCCTTTACCCTACATAAATGCTGGGAACTAGTTCCTACCCTACATAAATGCTGGGAACTAGCCTTTACCCTCCATAAATGCTGGGAACTAGTTCCTACCCTACATAAATGCTGGGAACTAGCCTTTACCCTACATAAATGCTGGGAACTAGTTCCTACCCTACATAAATGCTGGGAACTAGCCTTTACCCTCCATAAATGCTGGGAACTAGTTCCTACCCTACATAAATGCTGGGAACTAGCCTTTACCCTACATAAATGCTGGGAACTAGTTCCTACCCTACATAAATGCTGGGAACTAGCCTTTACCCTACATAAATGCTGGGAACTAGTTCCTACCCTACATAAATGCTGGGAACTAGCCTTTACCCTACATAAATGCTAGGAACTAGCCTTTACCCTACATAAATGATAGAAATTGGCCCACATCTTGCATGACAATGAGAACCCATCGCCTCAATACTTCTCCAGTACATCAATTCGCGTCATTTCAACCCCCCAAAACAACGATGCCAAGCGTGTGTGTGTATGTGTGTCTCTTCCTGCAGGTGGTGTTGTACAGAGGTGCTTCTCCTGCAGGCCATGGCAGGGGGCGGGGCGTGCGGGGAGTGCGGGTCGGAGGCCAGCCTGCGGTGTGGGGGCTGCAGCGCCGTGCACTACTGCAGCAGGGAGCACCAACGGAAGCACTGGGTCATCCACAAGGATGAGTGCTGGCCAGTCACGCAGGCTCGCGACCCACAGTGCGGCAGGTGAGTACACACAAGAGAGAGAGAGAGAGAGAGAGAGAGAGAGAGAGAGAGAGAGAGAGAGAGAGAGAGAGAGAGAGAGAGAGAGAGAGAGAGAGAGAGAAGGAGAGACAGAGACAGAGAGAGAGAGAGAGAGAGAGAGAGAGAGAGAGAGAGAGAGAGAGAGAGAGAGAGAGAGAGAGAGAGAAGGAGAGACAGAGAGAGACAGAGAGAGAGAGAGAGAGAGAGAGAGAGAGAGAGAGAGAGAGAGAGAGAGAGAGAGAGAGAGAGAGAGAGAGAGAGAGAGAGAGAGAGAGAAAAGGAGAGAGAGAGAGAAAAGGAGAGACAGAGAGAAAAGGAGAGAGAGAGAGAGAGACAGAGAGAAAGAGAGAGAGAGAGAGAGAGAAAAGGAGAGACAGAGAGAGAGACAGAGAGAAAAGGAGAGAGAGAGAGAGAGACAGAGAGAAAGAGAGAGAGAGAGAGAGAGAGAGAGAGAGAGAGAGAGAGAGAGAGAGAGAGAGAGAGAGAGAGAGAGAGAGAGATACAGAGAGAAAGAGAGAGAGAGAGAGAGAGAGAGAGAGAGAGAGAGAGAGAGAGAGAGAGAGAGAGAGAGAGAGAGAGAGAGAGACAGACAGACAGAGAAATAAAGAGAAATAAAGAGAAAGAGAGAAAGAGAATCTCCATAATTTAAATTTTCTGCGTAAACTGTCAATTTACAAAATTGAAATTTCCCCAAAATCCCAACCAGTATTTTTATAGTTACAAAGAATGTCAAATTATTACATAAACAAGATTAACTGCAAACCATTTTACTTTTGTTAGCATGTAATCATATATGCTATTGGAAATATTGCAGCTTTTTATTAGGTAATATAGTGATGACTCGTTGCGCAAGCTGAAGGCAACACGTTATCACCTGGTAATTGTTCAAGTCAGTAATGGTAGTGTGTGGAAATAGTGGCAGACATAATAATGGTGGCATTATACGGGTTACAGGGTGCAGTCGCACCTCTACAGATCTCCAGTATCATCTCTTGATACTGGTAATGGTTCAAAAGGGCCACCACTTACGGGCTATTCATGCCCGTGCCACCTCTTGGGTGGCTTAATCTCCATCAATCATCAATCACGGGTTACAAGAACTGTTTGGTTCACCAGGTACTTGGTAGCAACACGCGACCTGAAGGAGGGACAGCTGGTGCTGCGAGAGAAGCCGCTGGTGCTGGGCCCTGTGGCGGAGTCGCCGCCGGTGTGTCTAGGATGCCACGCACCCATCACCGCCGAGGACCACCCTCGCTGCCAGGGGTGTTCCTGGCCCCTGTGCTCCCCTGCCTGCGCAACCACCGCCCGCCACCAGGCCGAGTGCGCAGCGCTGGCCACAGACACCAAGAAGATCGCTCCGCCAACCAGCATGATCAGGACGCCTCGCTACGACGTCATCCTCGTACTTCGATGTTTGCTACTTCGCTCCCTAGACCCAACGAGCTGGGAGAAAATTAAGCGCATGGACAGTCACTCGGACCGTCGCAAGGAGAGCAAGGAGGAGACTCACATCATTGCCATCAAGTACTTCAGTGAAGTTCTTCAAGTTGACTGTGACGCCGAGACCGCCAGCCACGTCCACGGAGCCATCATAACAAACGCCATCAACACCTACGGGGCTAGTGGGGACAGCCTACGAGGATTGTACCCGACTCTCTATCTCATGAATCACTCCTGTCTGCCTAATGTCACCCTACGCTCAGATCTCAACCGGACACTCTTCGTGCGAGCCGCTGTGCCCATCAAGAAAGGTCAACCTTTGTTATTCAGCTACTTGCCCCCGACTGACCCCGTCTGGCGCCGCCAAGCAGATCTATATAGTATTTACTTCTTTAAATGCGCATGCGAGCGCTGTCGAGACCCCACAGAGCTGGGCACCTATTTTTCTAACCCGCGATGTTCCGCGTGTGCTGAAGGGTTCCTAGAGCCTAGCGGAGGCTCCGGAGCGCCATGGTCGTGCCCCGGGTGTGGAGCACAGCGTCCGGAAGATGATGTCGTCAAGGAAGCTGAAGACTTCGTCCAAGATATCGATAACAAGTTCACGTCATTCACCGACGTCTGCAAGCACCTAGCCAGGATTGAGAACACCTTTCACAATAATCACTTCGTGTGGCTGACGGCGGCTAAAGCAGCAATGTCCATACTGTCGAAGGAAACTACTACACAGTCCCTGTGCCTCCGCCGAGACCTGTGGCGGCGTCTCATTCACCTGTACCAGCGGCTGGAACCCGGGTCCACCAGGAGACGAGGTGAGTTACTGATCCCCCGTCCCTACAAACCTTCCCCCTCTCTCCTTCCATTTTATTCAGTTCATTCTTCAACAATACAAAATACTGTAAGTTAGTGACTAATATGTTGCATTCCAGGAGTGTCATTGTTCAACTCTGCGGTCGTGGAGAGAGACGCAGCGCTCCTCCACCTGTCGTCATCGGGAGGCAAACGATCGGCCGAGTTCGAGGAGGGTCTGAACCGCGCGGTCAACATGCTCGATGCCGCCATCCCCATTCTCGAACTGGAGCCTCCGGATTCGGCAGAGCTGCGATGGCTCCTCAACGCCAGGGCCGAGAAGGAGGTCATCTATGACCTCATTTCAGGCGGGAAACCCGTGGAATATCAGTGAAAGGAATAAACTCCAAAATGAAGATTGATATTTTTATTGCTAGAACTCCTCACACCTTTCATCCTTGTTTGCAAGCCGTACGGAAACGGCTTCAAACAAGGATGAAAGTTTCCTTTCATCCTTGTTTGACACCATGTACACACACGTGCATCCTAGTGACAGATACTGCTCATGTAAAGTTGTTTGCGTTAATAAAGTTTTCACAAATATTTGGCCAAGTGTTCATTTCGCTCACGCCACGATAGCTAAATGGATGGATGAACAAATATACAAATAGTATCATGTCCCCCCGCACAAGGTGACCAATGGAGCAACCGTCCTCCTACAGAGGACGGTTGCCTCCTACCTCCTGGCAGTAGTGGGTTCGAGTCATTTCTGGGGTGAGTTTTCAGTTATATAATATATATATATATATATATATATATATATATATATATATATATATATATATATATATATATATATATATATATATGCTTGGTAATAGTTTGGCAATATGGGAGGGCTTTGTTGTCCTTGCGGCACGCCCCTCACGCCCGCCAACACCTTCGGAAGCAGGTGAGGGCTGTAAGAGAGAGCCGAGAGGGAGGCGAGGGCTGTATGAGAGGGACAAGAGCCGATTGATTGATTGATGAAGATTAAGCCACCCAAAAGGTGGCACGGGCATGAATAGCCCGTAAGTGGTGGCCCATTTGAGCCATTGCCAGTGTCAATAGATGATACGGGAGATCTGTGGAGGTGCGACTGCACCCTGCGTGACGGGAGATTCCCTGTCTCCCGTGGACAAGAGCCGAGTGAGGAGGGGATATGAGAGCCGTGTGAGAGCCATGAGGTGAGGTGAGGGAAGTGTGAGGCAACACGGAACACACACACCGTCTCACTATGTCAACATTACACACTCACACTAACTGGAGCGCCGCTGCTCCTCTTAGTCTGCGCACACGACGCCTGCACCTTCTGCGGAAACAATGCGCTACTTCCACTAAAAATGTCTGAGCTTCAGTTTGGCGTGACAGTTGAAAATAAATCTCGAAGTTCCTATAATACGCTTATAGTCTCGCCGTTACTCAATCGTTACATGATGTTTAATGATGGGTACCTCGTAGCCTGGTGGATAGCGCGCAGGACTCGTAATTCTGTGGCGCGGGTTCGATTCCCGCACGAGGCAGAAACAAATGGGCAAAGTTTCTTTCACCCTGAATGCCTCTGTTACCTAGCAGTAAATAGGTACCTGGGTGTTAGTCAGCTGTCACGGGCTGCTTCCTGGGGGTGGAGGCCTGGTCGAGGACCGGGCCGCGGGGACACTAAAGCCCCGAAATCATCTCAAGATAACCTCAAGATGGTTAGAAAGGAAGACATTTCCGCCCTCAAACATCGCCCACCACCGATCCTCCAAGCCGGAAATTATCATTGCCTTACGAAAACATTATATTATACATTATATTACAAAACATTATATTACCGTAATTTGTATGTGTATATATGTACACATACAAATTAAGAGAACCTGCTTGCTGGGGTTCGGGGAGTTCTTCTACTCCCCAAGCTCGAGGCCAGGCTTGAAGCTTAATTTTTTAATAATTTATATACAAAAAATGCTGTAATTGGAGCTGAGAATTGCGAGTCATAAGGTAGGAGGCAGCTGACCTCAAGTTGCTCTCAAGCATGAACTATAGGCACAAGTCGGATAGTAAACACTTTACAAGATTGTACACTAACGCATTTTAAACCCCCCATACCTAAACTCACCCAACCAAACTTAAACCTAACTTAAACTAACCTAAATAACCCTAACTTAAGCCTAACCGAAGCGCCACGGCTACCCCCTCCCCCCGAACACTTCCCATATTGAAGTCCCCGTTGTCGAGACCAGGAAGTCTTAGAATTAGAATTAGAATAATTAGAATACTTAGAATTATCGAAGTCCCTCCTACTGACCGTCCCCAGGATACAACCCACAGTAACTGCCCGACTCCCGGATACCTACTGCTGGGTGAACACAAGCATCAGGCACAAAGGCAACACGCCCAATCAATTCTAATGTACCCAGGGGCGAACAGTGAAAGAACGGTGCCCCAGTCATGTCTCCTTCCCGGGATTCGACCCCGGGTCTTGTGGGGCGGTGGTTGAGGAGCCGAGCGCGTTAGCCCCCGTGATGGTGCCAAGACCAGGTAAAGGAGGGAGGAGGTCTACTCCTGAACAACACGACCCGCAGTCTCATCCCGCTAATAATAAATCTAAATCTTATTTATCAAATCGGGCAAGAACAACTAATGCCTTCACTGGTATAGGCATGTGACGTCAATGTGACGTCACACCTCGTGCACACCAAGGAATATTATATATATATATATATATATATATATATATATATATATATATATATATATATATATATATATATATATATATATTATATATTAGATATATATATATATTATATATTATATATATATTATATATTATATATATATATTATATATATATATATATATATATATATTATATATATATATATATATATATATATATATATATATATATATATATATATATATATATATATAAACATCTTATCTCTTAGTTTTGCTAGGTTAGGTTATGATAGGATAGTTTGGGTTTGGTCAGATTAGGATAGATTAGTCTGGATTAGTATAAGTTAGATTAGATTGGGTTGAGTTGGGATAGCTTTGTTTATAAAGTAGTGATACATACTTTCTCAGGTCTAAGACCCCCGACTAGTCAGCGTATCTAATGTTGCTTTCCACACACACACACACACACACACACACACACACACACACACACACACACACACACACACACACACACACATCACGTGGACACTCCTCCCTCTCACCTCAACATGACATATACTTCTGATTCTTAATTAAGATCAAATACAATTTGAATTCATTTTCAGAAGCTGCCAATCTCCCCCTCCCCTCCTCCCCCCCCCACAGACTCAGTCAAGAGTCCTATAGAGCCAAGAGTCCCAGGGCTCTTTAGGCTATAGCCAGAGTAGAAATGGACGTGTTCAAGAACCAAATAGACAAGACTATGTGTCGAAAGTCGCTCCACACAACAGCCTTTTAGATCAAGAACTCAACACAATCCTGACTCCAGACCCGCGCTTGGTGAGCCGAACTCTCAGAACGCCCTTCGGGTATATCTCAAGGTGTACTTGGGCTATACCTGGTATACTGCGGGTATATTTATCAAAGCTTTCACTGTCGCTCCCACCAGCACCCTAGAGGAGCTGGGCGTGGGCCCACCGGACACCAGCGCCGCCTTCTGACGTTCGTTTGCTTAGTAAATGCAGCCGGCTTTCACCCATGACCACACAAAGCCAGCAAGGTGGGCCAAGGCGAGCCCACTGGTGGGCCTCTAGTGGACCACTGGTGGGCCTCTAGTGGACCACTGGTGGGCCTCTAGTGGACCACTGGTGGGCCTCTAGTGGACCACTGGTGGGCCACTGATGGGAGATACCTAGGAGTGAGTTCCGCCGTCAATATTTTAATTAATTTCATATTTAATGACCAAAGGATTTGCCAATACGGGGCGAGGGACATGATGGGATGGAAATACCGAAAATGGAGAAGATTGCTGAGTGGAAAAGGTCTTAATGTACCCTTCCCATTGGATGGGAAGGGTGGGAAGCACGTTAGGCTTCCCGTAGGCTCCCATATCCAAGGGCGAGGCTGCCAGAGTGGACAGCCAGCCACTTGAGAAACCTGTACATCTTTTCAACAACCACGGAGGCTTTGTTTACAATTAATAAATTGTTGATGAACTCCGAGACACCCCGAGGATGTTTATAACAAGAACTAGATGGGGTAACCGGCTGGACCCGGGTAACCCATCACAGCCCGGTTGATCACGTATTGCCTGGCACCTCCTAGCACTGCCTGGTACATTTTGCTGGCACTCCTGGCACCCCTAGACACCTGACACTGCCTGAAATTATGCTGTATCTTATTTCATTTAGAGTGAGAGGAAGCCGAGGCTGTCTCGCTCCAGCTGTTGTGGAGAGGAGAGGTCATGCAGTACCTCTCACTCAAGTGAGAGAGGGGTCACGCATGACCTCTCACTCAAGTGAGAGAGAGGTCATACATGATCTCTCACCCAAGTGAGAGAGAGGTCATATATGATCTCTCACCCAAGTGAGAGAGAGGTCATACATGATCTCTCACCCAACGTAGAAGAGGATGAGACATTGATAAGACACCACCCTTCTGTTACTATCTGTATGTGTGTATGTATATGTGTGTGTGTGTGATGGTGTGTATGTGTGTGTGTCTTTCTGTGTTTGCATTCCCCTCGCTTCGTAATTTAATCACCCACCTCTGAAAAATTACAATAATATATATATATATATATATATATATATATATATATATATATATATATATATATATATATATATATATATATTATATATATATATATATATATATATATATATATATATATATATATATATATATATATATTATATATATATATATATATATATATATATATATATATATATATATATATATATATATATATATATAATTATTACAATACACACTTTCGGTCTTTAAACTAATTGCAGGTAAAGTGACTTACAGGTAGGGAGAAGAGACATCATGAGCGCCCATGTTGAATATTTAATTATGTAAATAACCCCCCCCCCCACAGAGCCCATGACGCAAACGGTATGCAAGATTTGCTAGTCATCTTCTTGGGAATCCGCTCGGCTCTATCTGGCTCTGTCAC
Organism: Procambarus clarkii; assembly: GCF_040958095.1. Taxonomy (NCBI): domain Eukaryota; kingdom Metazoa; phylum Arthropoda; class Malacostraca; order Decapoda; family Cambaridae; genus Procambarus; species Procambarus clarkii. Next base: position 22,466,372 of record NC_091229.1, on the reverse strand, counting down.
CGCTCTGTGTTTTGTTTTAACGAGCTTAGGTACATAGAGCAATGTGCTGCCACCTTACTCGGGGATTACAGAGCACAGCGCAAGAGTTAGCTATAAGATGATCTAATATATCTCACACAGGATTTACGGGCTATTCGTGCCCGTGCCACCTCTAGGGTGGCTTAATCTTTACCAATCAATCTCACAGGATGGCTAGGCATGCGTGGAATCAGGAGAGGACAGGAGATGGGAGTGTAGTCGGCTATGGCCTGCACTAGCAAGACTTTCTTTGGGTTTAAGATGATCAGGCAGAGCTCGAAGTTGTAGCTCAAGTCGATTCAGGCAGCGTCTGGGATCCTTGCGGACGTAGGTTCGAACCCTCGTCACGGCCCTTGTGGATTTGTTCATCAGGCTTTTAATATTGGTGAGGGTGTGAAGTGGCTCGCCCCCAACACCTCATGCATGATGGCTGTATATCACTCCCTCCACTCACACATAATTTCAAGTTCTTTCTAAACCAGGACCTTTGGTATCGTCACCAGGACCTTTGGCATCGTCGCCACGACCTTTGACATCATCACCAGGACCTTTGGCATCGTCACCAGGACCTTTGGCATCGTCACCACGACCTTTGGCATCGTCACCAGGACCTTTGGCATCGTCACCAGGACCTTTGACATCATCACCAGGACCTTTGGCATCGTCACCAGGACCTTTGGCATCGTCACAACGACCTTTGGCATCGTCACCAGGACCTTTGGCATCGTCACCAGGACCTTTGGCATCGTCACCACGACCTTTGGCATCGTCACCAGGACCTTTGGCATCGTCACCAGGACCTTTGGCATTGTCACCACGACCTTTGGCATCGTCACCAGGACCTTTGGCATCGTCACCAGGACCTTTGGCATCGTCACCACGACCTTTGGCATCGTCACCAGGACCTTTGGCATCGTCACCAGGACCTTTGGCATCATCACCAGGACGTGGCACCGTCACCAGGACCTGGCACCGTCACCAGGACCTGACACAGTCACCAATAACAGTTGGACGGCCCTCAGTTATCGTTCATGGCTGAGTTAGCTCTGAGTATAGACATCATTATCCAGTTTTGGAAGTTGAGAACTGGCGCCCCTGTGAGTAAGAGGATTGCACCTCACTCTTCCACCTTGCTCACTTTTCCCTCTGTACACTGCTCCTTCCCTCTTCTCTTACTTCTCCTTCCCTCTCCTTCTCTTACTTCTCCACCCCCTACTCTTTCCGGCTAACCCACACCATTGACTGTTGACTGGCTTATTGTCTGGTAAATATATCACAAAATATGTCAGGGTAAAACGCGACAGTTATCCTCTACAAACTGACTGCTGGAAGGTGATATTTCTGCGTGAGCCCTAAATCTCTGGCTGCCTGGGGGCCAGATTCACGAAATAGTTACGCAAGCCCTTACGAACCTGTACATCTTTTCTCACTCTTTGGCGGTTTTGTTTACAATTATTAAACAGTTAATGAGCTCCGAAGCACCAGGAGGCTGTTTATAACAATAACAACAGTTGATTGGCAAGTTTTCATGCTTGTAAATTGTTTAATAAATGTAACCAAAGCCGTCAAAAATTCAGGAAAGATGTACACGTTCGTAAGTACATGCGTAACTGCTTCGTGAATCTTCCCCTAGGTCTGTGCTGCTTAATCTATGTAGCTTACTTGATGTATTAATGTCTAAGTCGTATGTTAGTTTCAGTATGGTTATATACCACGTGTTTCACAACGGATTCTGCGCTCCTAAAACCCAGTGGTAATGTAATTTGTAACTCTGCATTGTGTTAGACAATATTTCAGTGATCTTATCTTGAGATGATTTCGGGGCTTTTTTTTTTTTAGTGTCCCCGCGGCCCGGTCCTCGACCAGGCCTCCACCCCCAGGAAGCAGCCCGTGACAGCTGACTAACACCCAGGTACCTATTTTACTGCTAGGTAACAGGGGGCATAGGGTGAAAGAAACTCTGCCCATTGTTTCTCGCCGGCCCAGGACCACAGGATCACAAGTCCAGCGTGCTGTCCGCTCGGCCGACCGGCTCCGTCGGTCATTGGTCCAACATGCTGCCAGAAGCTTATTGGACCAACATTATCCAGAAGCTGACGAGTGCAATAAACGAGGGATCGATAGATTGTTTCGAGCGTAGGTTAGACATGTATATGAATGAGTATGGGGCATATCAACAAGAGTTGCCTCGTATGCAATAAACCGTCTGCAGTTTACAGTGTCTTGCTTGTTGAAATAACCGCGGCTAGGAGATAATTGATTAACAAATTAAGACACACACACAGGTTCAGGAACCTGTACACCTGTTGATTGACGGTTGAGAGACGGGACCAAAGAGCCAGAGCTCAACCCCCGCACAACTAGGTGAGTACACACACACACACAAACACACAGTTTCATTTGAGAGGCGGGACCAAAGAGCCAGAGCTCAACCCCCACAAGCACAACTAGGTGAGTACACACGTCTAGCTAGAAGCCTCTTGTCCTTCACATAAACAATTCAAATACGACTTTTCTTTGATTTCTCCCAAAAACATAAATGCAGATTTAACATGCGTTCCATGATCATTGTCGACACGTTTCAGTAAATATGTAAGAAGATCTTGTTGACCAGATCACACACTAGAAGGTGAAGGGACGACGACGTTTCGGTCCGTCCTGGACCATTCTCAAGTCGATTGTGAGAATGGTCCAGGACGGACCGAAACGTCGTCGTCGTCCCTTCACCTTCTAGTGTGTGGTCTGGTCAACATTCTTCAGCCACGTTATTGTGACTCCTCGTCTGCATAAGAAGATCATGTTAGTTCACTTACCTTCCAGAAATTGTAGACACGAGGGCTCGAAGTCGAGGACCTCCTGTGTGCACCTAGTCACTGTCATGATCGAACTCAGATTGCTGAAGGGCGCTAGAGACTCTCCTTCAGGGCTCGGCGACACCGTCTCCGTCTCCGCCATCATTCCTTCCTGGTCTTCCAACCTTCGTTATCACAACCTTCCGTTTAACTGGGGGCCTGATACTGGCGTCTTGGTTTAGCCTTCGAACCAACTTGTGTGTTCAAGGTACGTGTTTTCCCGCTGACTGGTAATACTTTTCAGAATGACTCCAGACCCTTCTTGACGTACAGTGGTATTTCCAGACCCTCTTGACGTACAGTGGTATTTCCAGACCCTCTTGACGTACAGTGGTATTTCCAGACCCTCTTGACGTACAGTGGTATTTTCAGACCCTCTTGACTTACAGTGGTATTTACAGACCCTCTTGACGTACAGTGGTATTTTCAGACCCTCTTGACGTACAGTGGTATTTCCAGACCCCTCTTGATGTACAGTGGTATTTCCAGACCCTCTTGACGTACAGTGGTATTTCCAGACCCTCTTGACGTACAGTGGTATTTCCAGACCCTCTTGACGTACAGTGGTATTTCCAGACCCCTCTTGACGCAAACAAATGTTTCCAGATCGTCTTTTTAACGCACACAACCCTTACACCCTACCTTCCGTTGAGTGAACGACTGGATTACTTATTCGGAACACACGTTGACTAGATCCATCGTGAAACTCGTGTATGTAAAGTGATTCAGTGGACAATGCAAGAGGCCAATAACGACACGTCTGTCTGCTTGGACCTTCACCGCGGGACTGAGGCGGCAAGGGTGTGTGTGGGCAGAGAGCTCGTCTCGGGGGAAAACAGTTGGCTCACCGTGACTAGCGAGGACCTGAAGGACTCTCTTGAAGAGTTGGTGACGATGAGGGCCCGCCTCGTCTATCTCCTTCAAGACACGTAATAAGCGCCCTTCAGATTGACAAATCCGTATCACCTGTAAATCCCTCAGGATAAAAGTTACTTTACCCCCATTGACCGAGAAGGATGCACGTCTTCCCTCACAGGAGGTCAAGGTCCAGCGTTGCGTCAGAGAAGCAAATGCCAGGTTACCATTACAGGATCTGAAGACATTTGAAGCAGGACACGACAGCTTCTGTGATGGGTACGATTGGTTGATTATATTCTATCTGTCTTCGTCACATCTGGCTAAGTTGTAGTGAATTACTTGTAGTCAACTGTGAACTGCTACTGAGAACTTCCAATGACGTCACACCCCTGAAGAACATAGGATTTATATGAGAGAAAGGATCGTTTATATTTCGTACAGTGAGAAATCCATTATATATTTCAAACACGCCTAATTTACATATCCTAATCATTTTCAAAGATAAAATAATTATGCTACTGCTAATATTTACAATAATTATATTGTTATTATTGAAGACCAATCGGTATAAGTGTCGATTATCCTTCCCTGCTCTCTATAAAATTATATTATTTCTATAAGAAAATGTCAATTAACTTTATTACTTCAAATACCACATGTTATCAAACAATATTCCACGTAGGAAGACCATATAGAGGTCTGAGCATACAAGCCCTTCCTCCTCGTGTCCGGACCCCCCGCCCCCCCCCCCCCCACACACACACCGTCCGACACTGCACCAGCCCTTAGGCCTACGAGGTTAAGTACCTCTTTCACTGCCCCTATACACGGCCCTCAAGGGGCTCGTCCGAGCATTCAGGAGTCATTAGCGTTTCCTAGTACTGGCCTCGTCCACTTCTCTTCCTCCACCAGTCCCTCACACATCCTACTGACTTCTCCAACAGAGAGAGAGAGAGAGAGAGAGAGAGAGAGAGAGAGAGAGAGAGAGAGAGAGAGAGAGAGAGAGAGAGACAGAGACAGAGTGTGCGTATGTATTCACTATTTGTATTTACTATTTGCACCTGTAGGATCGAGCTGTTTGTTCGTGGACCTCGCCTTTCTGGCCGCCTGTTATCTCGTGCACTGACTTCCGACCTGTTTGTTCTCTATCATACCTATTTCTCTATCATATATTTATCTCTCTTATACACAGACACACACACACACATCCCGTACAAGTTGTTTAACTCCCAGGTATCTATTTACTGCTAGGTGAAAAGGAGATATCAGGTGATACCCTTTCGCCCGCTTACTAACCAAAGACCCATCCACCAGCTCGCTAACCAAAGACCCCTCCACCAGCTTGTTAACCAAAGACTCCCTCCACCAGCTTGCTAACCAAAGACTCCCTCCACTAGCTCGCTAACCAAAGACTCCCTCCACCAGCTCGCTAACCAAAGACTCCCTCCACTAGCTCGCTAACCAAAGACCCCTCCACCAGCTTGTTAACCAAAGACTCCCTCCACCAGCTTGCTAACCAAAGACTCCCTCCACTAGCTCGCTAACCAAAGACTCCCTCCACCAGCTCGCTAACCAAAGACTCCCTCCACTAGCTCGCTAACCAAAGACCCCTCCACCAGCTTGTTAACCAAAGACTCCCTCCACTAGCTCGCTAACCAAAGACCCCCTCCACCAGCTCGCTAACCAAAGACCCCTCCACCAGCTCGCTAACCAAAGACTCCCTCCACCAACTCGCTAACCAAAGACCCCTCCGCTAGCTCGCTAACCAAAGACCCCCCCCCAAAAGCCCGCTATACTAGAAAAGTCTGCATCAAACTTTAAGCGGTCTTAAGTACCAATTGAGTACGCATTACCTGAATCCAGTGCCAACTTGATATCTTCAACTAGACGATTCTGGGTTGCTGGTAATTTAACTGACAGCCTGTACCAAGTGGCAAGATAGACCTTGAATTGAGCGACAAATGGATATCAATTGAGGGCACAAAAGATATCATTTTTTCATTTTGAAAATTAACCAGTGAGGGGAAGGTAGAGAGTTTATTCATCTCCATGAGAATTAATACCAGCATTATCCTCACTTTAATAGGACTTAATTGAAATCCTCAGATTAGGCAAAATTGTAATTAATTTTGTCAATAAAGATGTTAATAATAATAATAGGTTAACCGAGCCATTAAGTAAAAGAAAACAGTGCCCAACAATTTCTGTAGCACTCAAGAATCAAATCCGGGATCCCCCCCCCCCTGGTGTGAGTAGAAAACGAAGCCAGCTGTGCTAATCCAGGAACCACAAGCACCTTGTGCTAACCCTCCTAAAAAAAGGGGGCACCCAGTACAGTGGGTAGCATGACAGGCAAGAGCCATGATGCCCTTGGATCAATCACTGCCAGATTTAAGGTCAAATGCGTTCGCGGCGGCGCGCTGCCTGACCCCGGGGGAGGGCATGGGGCATCATGTCAGGAACAATCAGGAGAATATTCCTGACGCGGCCAGGCCGCGGCGGCGACGGTTTGGTAGATTGCCTCGGGTTTACGAGAATAGGATAATGACACAAGTGTCAGTCGAGAACTGTGATTCTGGGAGTTCATGACAGGGTCGAGTGACTCCTCCCCCCCCCCTCTAGCCTGCGTCCGGGAAGATGTATTCACCTAGTTGTGCTTGCGGGGGTTGAGCTCTGCTCTTTCGGTCTGCCTCTCAACTGTCATTAATCAACTGTTACTAACTACAATTTTTTTTCACACACACACACACACACATACCCCAGGAAGCAGCCCGTAGCAGCTGTCTAACTCCCAGGTACATATTTATTGCTAGGTAACAGGTGCATCAGGGTGAAGGAAACTCTACCCATTTGTTTTACCGGCGGTTGCCAGGGATCGAACCCCGGTCCCTACGTCCACGAGCCTAGAGCGCTGTCCACTCAGCCACCAAACCCCCCATCCTCAGCCCACCCCCCACCCCGTCAATCCTCCCCCCACCGCCAAACATGCCCCCACAAAGGACTATATGATACCTTCCGTTTAAGGGCGCTGGTAGACCAGTCGGGTTCCTCCTCGTCTCACAATCTGGAATTCCGATCTCGAATCCCGGGCGGGAGAGAGAGAAAAGGTTTAGCGTGTTCCCCAACACCTAATGCACCTATTCACCTAACAGTAACTAGGTACCTAGGAGTCGGTCAGCTTGGTGTGTGTGGGGGGTTGCGTCTTGAGCAGTTCAATCTCAGGAGAAGGAAGTGGGTGACCTCGAAACAAGCCTAACGTGTATATATATATATACCCTGGCTGCCTGTCCCCCCCGACACAATTACACATACCTCCCCAACATATTTCTCGTCAATAGTTGCATCCATTCACCAACAAGAACACAACAATCCTGTGAATTATGTTATTATAACAAAATAAACAACTCCCGCCAAACACACGACGTTCGAACAAATTTTAACACCTAACAATTGTAACAATCAATACAGCAAGTTATAATAACAACAACGTTCTAATACGGCGTTATAGCAACATGTAACAACTTTGACTAAGTCTCACTAGGCCACTTTGTGTTCTATTTTTATATAGCGTCCGGGAGAGGGAATAAAACCAAATTAAAAATATGCCTAGTATAGCACATATATGTTGACCAGACCACACACTAGAAGGTGAAGGGACAACGACGTTTCGGTCCGTCCTGGACCATTCTCGATTGTGAGAATGGTCCAAGACGGACCGAAACGTCGTCGTCCCTTCACCTTCTAGTGTGTGGTTTGGTCAACATTTTTCTATCCACGTTATTGTGACTTTCCATCTGCATTAGCACATATATGTTACTATTTTAGGCCTTAGATAACGTGTATTAGGTACTTAAATAACCACCAAACATCTAGGATGATTAGGTTAGGTTTGATTTACCAGATTGATTAATAATTGAAAAAACTTTTCAGGCTTGTCCAAATTCAATAATAAAAAAGTCAACATTCTAGTGATCTATGACGACATGTGATAGATCACATCATTACTATAATTACTTTAATTTCAGAAGGATGGACTGGAATATTATTGCACAATGCCTTGCAATGTGTAACCGAGCCTGCAACAGGAGACGAGAGAGAGGGGGGGGCGGGGGGATGGATTGCACAATACATCCATCCATCCATCCCGTCCTCCTGAGGTTTCCCACCGTCAAGAAACTATCCTACTAAAGTGCCCTTTTCCTAACCCAACCGGAGGACCCAAAACAGAAAACGACACAGTACATCTCAAGATAACCTCAAGATAACATCACTTTTGCCAGCCGCTTCCATTTTACTAGTCCGACGATTTTCTGATCTTAAGAGAATACGTCAAAATGCAACGCTCTATTAGGAGACCGGGTGTAGCCTGTCCTCTCCGTTTGCCGCAACGAACAGAAAATGATGTTTCTTTCACCCTTATGCCCCTGTTCACCTAGCAGTAAATAGGTACCTGGGAGTTAGACAGCTGCTACGGGCTGCTGCTGCTTCATGGGAATGTGTAACAAAAAAGGAGGGCTGGTCGGGGCCGCGGGGTATGCCCCGGGTTCGTATCCTGGCCGGAGAGGATTTACTGGGCGCAATTCCTTAACTGTAGCCTCTGTTTAACGCAACAGTAAAATGTGTACTTGGATGAAAAAACGATTCTTCGCGGCGGGGATCGTATTCCAGGGACCATAGGATTAAGGACTTGCCCGAAACGCTACGCGTACTAGTGGCTGTACAAGAATGTAACAACTCTTGTATATATCTCAAAAAAAAAAAAAAAAAAAAAAGACGGTGGGGAGAGTGGTACTCGGGCTGGGCAACCCCCCTAGCTAATTACCAGGCTGTCAGCAGCACCCCCTAGCTAGCAATACCTCCTAGGTAAATTACCAGGGTGTCAGCGGTGGTGTCAGCACGTGGTCAGCCCGGCCCCTCTTTCTCCCTCTCTCTCTCTCTCTCTCTCTCTCTCTCTCTCTCTCTCTCTCTCTCTCTCTCTCTCTCTCTCAGTTCATATTTACTTTTCACCTTCACCCATCGTCAAATTATGCTTTTAGCACAGTAAATTATATATATATATGTCGTACCTAATAGCCAGAACGCACTTCTCAGCCTACTATTCAAGGCCCGATTTGCCTAATAAGCCAAGTTTTCATGAATTAATGTTTTTTCGTCTACCTAACCTACCTAACCTAACCTAACCTAGCTTTTTTTGGCTACCTAACCTAACCTTACCTATAAATATAGGTTAGGTTAGGTTAGGTAGGGTTGGTTAGGTTCGGTCATATATCTACGTTAATTTTAACTCCAATAAAAAAAAATTGACCTCATACATAGAGAAAAGGGTTGCTTTATCATTTCATAAGAAAAAAATTATAGTAAATATATTAATTCAGGAAAACTTGGCTTATTAGGCAAATCGGGCCTTGAATAGTAGACTGAGAAGTGAGTTCTGGCTACTAGGTACGACATATATATATATATATATATATATATTATATATATATATATATATTATATATATATATATATATATATATATATATATATATAACATTTGTATAGTTAGAAGGTCTGTGTTTACCTGCATCAGCTGTGGTGGTGCAGACCCGTGACGTCACACACTGCGTCAACAAACGTTTAGTGAAGTGTAAATCACAAGCGCCTTCCCTGTTCTTGAAACGTTTCCCCTCTCAGGCCTCTTCGGTGATGTCGCCCTAAACACCTGGTTTCGTCTTACGGATATTTTACACCTCGGAGCGCCTCAAATATAGCTCCTTACTCCTTCAAAGTGAGGCCAAGACTGACCGCGTGCTGAGGCAGCTCAACGGCTAGCCTATCTCGGCGGAATCACATCCCGGCAGCCAATCGCAGAGGGATGCATATACGTCACAAGCAGTTTCAGCCAATCACTGTTTCCGCTGCCCATGACGTCGCAGGTCTAGGTCACTAATCAGGGAAGGGCTAGGCTGTGACGTCACTCGATCAGGCCAATGCCCGGATGGATGATATTTTCCCGCCAGTAATGATGTTTTCCATTGCATTCCAGCTCTCTCTTTCTCGCTCTCTCTCAATTTTCATATACGTTTTTTTTTCCTCAATTTGCTATATATTTTTTCCAAGGTTTTCTACTTTTTTTTACTATTTTATTTCGAAGGCTGTATATTAATACTTCTATTACCAGTTATATATATTTTTCTTCGATATTAATACTTTCTTTGTGTGTATATCCATTTTTCACATTATTATTATTATTATTAAACACGGGCTGGTCACCAACACGGGCTGGTCACCAACACGGGCTGGTCACCAACACGGGCTGGTCACCAACACTGGCTGGTCCCCAACACTGGCTGGTCACCAACACGGGCTGGTCCCCAAGACGGGCTGGTCACCAACACGGGCTGGTCACCAACACGGGCTGGTCACCAACACGGGCTGGTCACCAACACTGGCTGGTCACCAACACGGGCTGGTCACCAACACTGGCTGGTCCCCAACACTGGCTGGTCACCAACACTGGCTGGTCACCAACACTGGCTGGTCACCAACACTGGCTGGTCACCAACACGGGCTGGTCACCAACACGGGCTGGTCACCAACACGGGCTGGTCCCCAACACGGGCTGGTCACCAACACGGGCTGGTCCCCAACACGGGCTGGTCACCAACACGGGCTGGTCCCCAACACGGGCTGGTCACCAACACGGGCTGGTCCCCAACACGGGCTGGTCCCCAACACGGGCTGGTCCCCAACACGGGCTGGTCACCAACACGGGCTGGTCACCAACACGGGCTGGTCACCAACACGGGCTGGTCACCAACACGGGCTGGTCCCCAACACGGGCTGGTCCCCAACACGGGCTGGTCACCAACACGGGCTGGTCCCCAACACGGGCTGGTCCCCAACACGGGCTGGTCCCCAACACGGGCTGGTCACCAACACTGGCTGGTCACCAACACGGGCTGGTCACCAACACGGGCTGGTCACCAACACGGGCTGGTCACCAACACGGGCTGGTCACCAACACGGGCGGGTCACCAACACGGGCTGGTCCCCAACACGGGCTGGTCACCAACACGGGCGGGTCCCCAACACTGGCTGGTCACCAACACGGGCTGGTCACCAACACGGGCTGGTCACCAACACGGGCTGGTCACCAACACGGGCGGGTCACCAACACGGGCTGGTCACCAACACGGGCTGGTCCCCAACACTGGCTGGTCACCAACACGGGCTGGTCACCAACACGGGCTGGTCACCAACACGGGCTGGTCACCAACACGGGCGGGTCACCAACAAAGAGTTATCTTACACGATGATCAATACCTGACGGCGCCGGCAACCCAACCAATAGGCTATCGCTCCGGTACCACCAGCTCACAAGGCTGTTATCGTTCCCGGAAACGGACATGTGATTACAACTCTACTTGGAATGTATATAGTTCTCAAGTATGTTTAAATTGGTAGTGTGACTGTTTAAGTGGGCAGTTTGGTTGCCTAATTGGTAGTTTGGAACTAAATGCCCTACTCTGTTGGTATGTTCCTTGTGGCATATACTTGGAATTGTTTCGTGTTTTTTTAATTTTTATAATCCCTCCCTGACCGTGTGTGTACTCGCCTAGTTATGCTTGCAGGGGTTGAGCTCTGGATGTTTGGTCCCGCTTCTCAATTGTCAATCAACTGGTGTACAGATTCCTGAGCCTACTGGGCTCTGTCATATCTACATTTGAAACTGTGTATGGAGTCAGCCTCCACCACATCGCTGCTTAATGCATTTCATGTTAACTACTCTGACACTGAAAAAGTTCTTTCTAACGTCCCTGTGGCTCATTTGGGTACTCAAGTCTCCACCTGTGTCCCCTTGTTCGCGTACTACCCGTGTTAAACAAAAATTTAACTTTATCTACCTTGTCAATTCCTGTGAGAATTTTGTAGGTAATGATCATGTCTCCCCGAGCTCTCCTGTCTTCCAGTGTCGTGAGATTCAATTCCAGAAATCTTTCCTCTCGGCTCGGGGACTTGCCTGGTGGCATACCTCTGAACCTTTTCTAACTTCGTTTTGTGTTTGACTAGATGTGGATTCCACGCTGGAGTCGGATATTCCAGTATTGGTCTGACATATAAGGTATATAAGGTTCCGAATGATTCCTTACACAAGTTTCTGAAGGTAGTTCTTAGATTTGCCAGCCTTGCATACGCCGCTAATGTTATGCTTTTGATGTGGGCTTCAGGGGACAGGTCTGGTATGATATCAACCCGCAGATCTTTCGTCCCGACTCCTGAAAGATTTTCTCTTCCAGCTGGTACCTTGTGTTTGGCCTCCTGCTCCTTACGCCTATCTTCATCCCTTTGCACTTGTTCGATTTAAACTCTAGTAGCCATTTGTTGGACCATTCCTTCAGTCTGACAAGGTCATCCTGTAGCCTCTTGCTGTCCTCCTCTGTCTTAATTTTTCTCATAATTTTAGCACCATCAACAAACATTGAGAGGAATGAGTCTATGCCTTCTAGAAGATTATTCAGGTATATCAGAAACAGGAGAGGTCCGAGTACAGACCCCTGCGGGATCGACTCCGCTGGTGACTTCACGCCAATATGTCTCACTCCTCACAGTAACTCTCTGCTTCCTGTTGTTTAGGTACTCCCTTATCCACTGAAACACCCCTACCACTTACTCCAGCTTGTTTCTCCAACTTATGCAACAGTCTCTTATGTGATACTGTGTCAAAAGCTTTCTGACAGTCCAAGAAAATGCAGTCTGCCCATCCTTCTTTTCTTGCATAATGCTTGTTGCTTGATCATAGAATTTTATTAAACCTATGAGACACTACTTGCCTTCCCTGAACTCATGCTGGTGGTGTGTTACAAAGTCCCATCTCTCCAGATATGCTATCAGGCATTTTCTCACGATCTTCTCCATCACCTTGCATGGTATACAAGTTAAGGACACCGGCGTGTAGTTTAGGCCCTCCTACCTGCTCCCCATTTTTGTAGATTGGGACTATGTTAGCTGTTTTCTAACTCTCTGGTAAGTCTCCCGTTTCCAGTGACTTGTTATAGACAAAAAGAGAGAGAGAGAGAGAGAGAGAGAGAGAGAGAGAGAGAGAGAGAGAGAGAGAGAGAGAGAGAGAGAGAGAGAGAGAGAGAGAGAGAGAGAGAGACAGAGACAGAGACAGAGACAGAGACAGAGACAGAGAGAGAGAGAGAGAGAGAGAGAGAGAGAGAGAGAGAGAGAGAGAGAGAGAGAGAGAGAGAGAGAGCGCCAGCCAGGTACCCCTCCTAGTATTATACTAACTGCATTAGGTTATACTTACTTAATTGTTTTTGCGAAGGTCGAGTTTCGGTTAAATCATTTCCAGAACTAAATTCGCTCTCATACCAGGAAAAGATGAAGGTCTAACACTATTGACCAGAAAAGTTAGGGCTGATCTTACAGAAACCATTACAATGCTGAATAAACTGAATAAATGTTGAATAAACTAAAGACATTCCAGACCACTTGTGTAAATCGTTTTATATATATGCACTAGAGATAATTTGACTACATAATGTAGTTGTCTAAACTCTTTCATATACCTTGCCAGACTGACAGTAAACACACAATAATATTATATATATATTTGCTATAATGTTTACAAATTGTGCATGACCCGACGGCATCGTGGCAGGCTGTAGAGTGCCGGTGGAGACTAGGCTATAGGCCGGCGGAGACTAGGCTATAGGCCGGTGGAGACTAGGCTATAGGCCGGCGGAGACTAGGCTATAGGCCGGTGGAGACTAGGCTACAGGCCGGTGGAGACTAGGCTACAGGCCGCTAGGCCTGTCTCGTGAGGTCCAGAAAGGTCAGTGGTTGTGTTCTTCCAGGTACCAAGAGTACTCCGCCAGGTACTCATGGTACCTGGGGGATGATCTGGTGGTGAGAATCTTACGGTCGAATCTCATCGGATATAGATAAGATCGCCCCAAAAGGGTGAGTGAGGTTTGAAGTAGGGATAGGTATCATAGGAGAAGTTGAGAAGATTGAGAGAGATAGTATTTTTAGTGTGATAGAAAGCTTCGAAGCTTAACATAGCAAAAGTGAACGGGTTGGACGCAGTTTAGGGGAGGCTAAGCAATTATAGACAACGGTCCGTGGGCACCATCAATGTCTTACTCACGCCATTGGTGTATCCCGCATGCTGGAGCAACATATCGAGAAAACAACTATTCCGTGGTCAGGGAAAACTAACGTTGTCGGGTAAAGAAAAAAAAACCATAGTGTGTTTACGCATGTACTAACTGCTGTGGCTGGTTGTGTGTAATGTTACCTATATTGTGTATGTTACTTGTTAGTTGCCAAGTGTGTTGGTGAGGAAGTTATGTTGTGTGTTACAAGAAATACAGCCTAGTGTTGATTGTGATTTACCGCGTCTTGTGTTTGTTTTTGTAGGTGTAGGAGTATTGTTTCTGTGTGTGTGGTGTTGTATATAACTCTCGAGTCAGGTGGTTTAGGTGCGGAAGGGAATGAGGTACTCCCCTGGGTCTTCCCATGATGTCCGCAAGCTCGAGGCTTTGGCCACTGAGTTCGCTAACATATCATGGGACATATTTGCATTCAGGGGTTTTGGAGGTCTAAGAGGGTCTTGGCGGTTCGTTATCTGGCCAATGATCATAGTCCCAGTCAGGGTTGTTGCCCTGGGTCAGGTTTCCCAGCCTGGTTCTTGTCTTTATTTTGTGAATGTATTTGCCACTCTCCTAGGTAGGTCCCAGGTTTCCTGATTTCTGTGCTGTTATATAGCTTCAGGAAGTCACCAAGAGGCTTTATTAGGGGAGCCTCCTAGTGTGTGGTCTGGTCAAAGGCTTTATTACATTCAAACTAGTGTTGAATGTAATAAAATGCCTCTTTCTGGTAGAGCCTAGATGATTCCCCGATTCCTACCACATGCATTGGCTTGTGTTCTGACTCATTACCGTGTGGGAGGCCTAGAGCTAAAAGGAAGCTGCCACCTGTTGGCACCCACTTTTACCAGGGGGTTTGAGTTAGTTTCGAGTGAATCCTTGGGCTTGAATGAATTGTTTCCAGAATCGCTTGGCTGTTTCGTTGCTTCATTCTCTGTAAACTTTGCAGTTATCTGTTTGCTTCACTTACTTTCTGGGTACTTTCTTAGTAAGGGTGATCGTATCAACCCTGTTCCTTGTCTGTTTGAGGGGATGCATGTTCTGGCTCTGGTCCACATTAGGACATATAGGCTGTGGGAAGCCATCTCAGCTAGATAGCTTCAGGGAGCTACCAAGAGGCTCTTCCAGAAATCTCGCTTTAAAGGTGAAGAACTACAAAACTGCCATGGATAAAAATAAAAATTATATGTAACTTACTTTAATATTTAGATATAACAAAAACCCTTTATATGTAAATTATTTGCACATATAATACTGTTATCACGTTATATATAAACAGGAACTATGGATCTGCGTTAATGCAGCATATACGAATGGTTTAAGTTAAAGTTCTGTAAGTAATTATCAAAGGAAGGCATCAAGCCGGGGAGTTAAAGTTCTGTACCATTATGCACAACTCTGTGATACTAATTATCTTGTCTTGCATAGATGTGTTTCCTTGGGAACACCTAGTTCCAAGGTCGTCTACAGCCCTGCACCATCAAACTGTCACACCCCCTTATTTATTTTAACATATGCTTAACATATCTAGCACTGCATTCCAGTTTTGATTAACATTCTTTTACTCCATATAAAATTCTCCTACTTTGCTTATTCCATTTAGCTTTAAATTCTGGTTATGATTTTAAAATTCAATTAACAGGATTGAAATAAAAATGTTTGAAATTATAGAGCTGGTTCTCTGGAGTTGTTCCATCCTTGTCCTTCATTGTTTTGCATAACTCGAGGTAAAGATCGGCAAGCTGGGTATTATGGGAGTGTTTTGCCAGCACTTCACACAGAGACTGCACAAACACAGTGCCCTTTTCAGGATCCCTCAATGCCCCGAAGTTGTTAATACTGGCGTATATTGTTGTCATATCCTGAGGAGCTGCCTCAGTTGATGTTTCAACAAAGTCTGATGTCAAGGGGTTGCGTGATTCCTCCCGAAGCTTTCCTCGACAAAAATTGGCTAGAAATATCTTTGGTTTACTTTTAAGAGAAGGACACGCCTTGTCTGTGAAGTAGTTACGCAATTCGTTCAAGCTCATCTCCTGCATCTGGTTTGGTCCGTAGCCATTTGTGTAGAACACCGTGTCCTCTTTGCCGTGGCTGAGAACAATCAAGATGAAGGAATCATAATCCTTAAGACACTCATCTGATTGAATATTCCTGAGCTTATTCAATGTTCCTTCTCCGGTAAGGTCATCATACACTTCAACACGATAACCCATCATAGTAAATAGTGTCTTAAGGTTGATGGTGTCTCTTTTCGCTCCAAACCGCATATGCTCGCCAGAGAACTGGTAATTGAAGATGCTAACTAAGCCACGGGGAAAGCTGAGGTTCCTGTAGATTTTCTCGCTGGGCTGTATGGGATCACGACACACTATCACAGTCCATGGAAAAGTCATCTTCCCGTCAATCTGGAGACAAGAAAATTGGCCACATGATTGTGATCTGTTCAGGGTAATGAACTGTCACAGCAACCACTCGCTGTGGAACCTTATTTTAGATTTAGGTGATGACAGCTGGGAGCCCCCACCAACACATCAATGTGTGTCAGTCTCACAGGAGTGTGTCTGAGGTAAGGATTAAGACAAGGGTTAAAAAAACTGAGAGATAAGGTAAGCAAACTAAGCAAAGCAAATTAACATCTGTATTATGTTCTGTATACTTTTTAAATAAAAAATATTTCAGTACAGTATTACAAAGTTTATCTCAAAACCATGCCAGAAATTAAATACAATTATGTGATGCTTAAGAATAAGAAATGTTAAGTAGAATAATTGTCAAAAGAAAGAGCCAGCCCAGAATTTTCACAAAAGTTTCAAAAGCTTCTAAGATATCATTCAGGATGCCAATGTGAAAGCAGAAAGGACATTAGGTAAATACTGTAATATCAATGGAGTCAGATTCACCAAAGAATGTATCAAGGACAACCACACCTGAAGAAACTATGAGAAAGCAAAAGTTCTATAAACAGACAGAACAAACTTATTGAATATAGTACAGTAGCATGCAAGGCATAACAGCGAAACTGAGGACATTTACAGCACAGCCCACTTACACACTTGTGGTGTGTCTTGCACGTGCGTACGTGTGTGTGTGTGTGTGTATTCACTTAGTTGTGTTTGCGGGGATTGAGCTTTGCGCTTTCGGCCCACCTCTCCACTGTCAATCAACTGTTTACTAACTACTTTTTTTTTTCACACACCCCACACATACCCCAGGAAGCAGCCCGTGACAGCTGACTAACTCCCAGGTACCTATTTACTGCTAAGTAACAGGGGCATTCAGGGTGAAAGAAACTTTGCCCATTTGTTTCTGCCTCATGCGGGAATCGAACCCGCGCCACAGAATTACGAGTCCTGCACGCTATCCACCAGGCTATGAGGCCCCTGAGGTGTGTGTGTGTGTGTATTCACCTAGTCGTATTCATCTAGTTGTGTTTGCAGCCCGTAATAGCTGTCTAACTCCCAGGTACCTATTTACTGCTAGGTAACAGGGGCATCAGGGTAAAAGAAATTCAGCCCATTTTTTTCTGCCATATGTATCAATCCTTGATCCTTAGGATTACGAAACCCAAACGCTGTCTTCTCAGCCACAAGGCCCCCGTGTGTGTGTGTGTGTGTGTAATTACCAATCATAAATGTAATTATCAACATGTAGTTACACGATGAGAGCTATGAGTAAGCCCTCTGTAATGCTTTTGCGCTACCGCTCACAGGATGAGTATGGGGTGCACAATAAACTAGCTGCCTTCGGCGGCAACAATAAAAAAAGTGTGGTGTCCCGTCTTCCCAGTACTCTTTATCATAACATAAATGAGATAACATGAATGTGTGTGTATGTAAATGTGATCACATTATAGTGTGTGAGATGGGTTATACTGGTAGACAGCACGACACAGTACTATAACATTACTTTACTGCATCAAGGTTACTATGTGTTACAAAAATAAAAGTAAATTAAAACAATAAATGTTTCATATTTTTTGTGCATACTGCTGTATTTATTATTCATATGCATATAAATTCACTGTTTATAGATTATTGTCTAAATATGCAAAACAACTGTATTGGATCATTTGCTATACAGTATAAATATTATATATATATATACTGTATATATATTATATATATATATATATATATATATATATATATATATATATATATATATATATATATATATATATATATATATATATATATATATATATATATATATATATATATATATATATATACAGTATATACATACACACACATATATATACTGAATAGATAAAAATTCGGTAATTGCCCAGATAAGGTTTTGGAATCTGAATTGGGTTCAGAATAATGTGATCTACAGACTCCACTGTATACTGTAGCTATTTATTTACTATTAACTTTGCTATACACCTGTGATTATGAGGAAAATAGATGTTCTTGTCTCTTACCTCATTATTTGTTGGCAACTTCAATTGGAGGTTGTTACTCAAATTCTTCGAATCTGGAGCAAGCTGTGGAAGGTGAGCAAACAAATTTTGGTACTTGTATTTACAACAAAATTCATTCCATTTGATTTCCTCCATTAATTTAAAATGTAACAGACAGAAATTGGTCTGCCAGACTGCTAGATAGAAAAGAAGGATTTTATTCCATTCCGATAATATGACCTTTAAAATACAATACATACTGTATACTGATCAAATTGGAATATGTTATTACACACTCACAAGAGGCAACAGCTTCAAGCTTAAAAAACATGCTACAATGTTGGAGACAACAAGAGATGCTTTTTCATCCATAGGGCAATAATCCATGGAATTATGTATCCGTTGTAGCGATAAATGCCAAGACAATACTTCAGCTCATAATTCAATTAGAAGAAAGTCTTGTGAAAAATGGAGGGAACTTTAACATGCCAACAGAGTACCATCTCCATCATGGTCATTCGAGAAGGTGGCAAACAGATAAATTATTTATTACAATCCAGTGTCATAACTCTTTCATAGGTCAACATACTGTATATATATTTATTAGATGCTCATGTTTCAGAAGCTGAGTATATCCCATAGCAGATAACATCTAAATTTTACCCTGATTAGGACAGAGTCAGAGGTGGAGGTGAGGTGCATCCTTTCTGTGGATGCAAGAGACCTTCAGCATGCCTCAAGAGGATCTCTTTGCAGCAGCACTGAACCACAAACTACCTGTGTATGTGATTGTGTTTCACAACTGATGTGCTTTTGTGTTTGCAACTGGACAAGTGAGATGATTTATCCCTTTCCATCAGACCAGATGCTATTTCTCGCCCTGTAAAAGCAAGAATGTTTTGTGGGCAGCATGATTTACCTTACTCATCTGTAGCCATTTTAGTCTTGATATCCAGCCTTGCTCTCTAACACTCCTCTTTACATCGAAGATAATCTGTATGTATTCAACATGCACTTTTTAACCCTCTGTGTGTGGAGCTTCTCTAGCAGATCTACTGGAATCTTTACATGGTGCAATTGCTGCATCAACATTTTGCACTCCTCCATTTCCTTTCTGAAACCATTTCTCTCATTATATCTTTCCTTACATTGTGTTTTATTTAGGCAGCTCATGCCCAACACCACTGCTTCACATATGGCTGTTCTGGGCCTCTATGGGACTTTGCCAGGCTGGGTACCTTGATATATTTTTGCCAACACCTGGTTGTGGCATGGAGGTTAAAGGAGGGGCATGCCAATTAAATTAATAGAGGTTGCAGCCAAAGAAACCAACCATCATTTGTTGCTTTGATGTCTAGTAGAGTTTGGAAGAGGTTCTGAAAATATATGAATGATCCTTATTGAGGTCATTCCAGGATGGATTCAGAATTCTGCATGATCTCCAATACACCAAAAATGACCAAGTGTAGGGGACCTTTGAAAAGATCCCAAAAGAGCCGTTTACGATATGCCGACCTACTCCGATTGTGCATATACAGTACATGAACAGTCTGCATGTACAGTGTATCTGTATGATATATGTGTTCATATGTATCCATATGAAGAGGAGGGTCTTGTTTGAGGGAGCAACCAATTTCCATGCTCAGAAAAAACGATTCATTAACACTCAGAAGCCTTATTTTTTCCCTTCAGTTACATTTTATGATGATAAGATATTGCATTCCTTTTGCAAGCCACGAGTTGTTTAGAGTTTTTTGGTGGTAACACATTTAGCCGGGAGAGTACAGTGTACTGTATGGTGAGAAACATAATTACACTTGCATTGAAGTTTCACATCCTACCAGTTTATTTTCCCAAGTAGGGTTTTCAACTGCTTCAGTAAAGATTTTTACCAGGGCTTCATTGTACAGTCTGGGATTCATATGGATATGATTTCTAGTGGAAATTTGGCAATGGATGTTATGTTCAAAATCCAGTTGGAAAATAATTTCAGGAATAATGAGGGTACCTTTGATAAGCCTTCGGTTTCCTGTTACAATTGAGGCCCTGAGATGGTGGCCTTCGTGTAAATTCAGGTTATAAGGAACTCAAGATAATGGTCAGTTGACCCAATGCTAATTATAAACTTTGTGAAGCAGTTGCACTCGTTCAGATGTGATTAAGGATGAAGGAAGTTGTCCGAGTAATTCTAAATATTTTTTTTAGCAGCAGTCAACTGAGCATTATTTGATTGAGAGATCACAATTAATATTCAAGTAATGTACTACTGTAGCAAGTATTAAGTGATTTTTATTGTTTGTTATTTATTAATAGGTATTAAGGTTAGTATTAGATTCAGTTGCAGCAGTATTAGGGACCCCATATACTTTTCTAAATCTTGCCTTCAGGGTCAGTGAATTGAATTACTGTATTAACATGAAAAAAATAAGTGTTACATAAATGTTTCGTGCTAATAAAAAATTTTGCACTTATGCTCCTAAGCATGGAAGACCTTTGTACCTGCACCCTTCTGACTTATTCTAGTTGTGACAAGCAATATAAAATGGTATGCTGTATATCTCAACCTGTCCTCTCACCAAATACTGAATATAGAATTTTTTATCAAGTGACAGAATCATTAGGAAAGCAACGTATAGGGTATTAGTAAATATTAAAGCATGGTAACATCAACGTTGTCGATGCATCTACTTGATACGTTAGGGGAGTTACTTGGGTTTCTTCATTTCTGGTTAGGCAAAACAGTTGTATTTTTTAGAGTTACACTTAAACAGAGTTATGGCAGTCCCTGTGGCGAAGTGGTAACATACTCACCTGGCATTTCGCGAGCACTTGGGCCTGGGTTCGTATACTGGCTGGGGAAGGATTGACTGGGCGCCAATCCTTAACTGCAGCCTCTGTTCACCCAGCAGTGAATGAGTACCTGGTTGTTAAACAATTTGGCAGGTCGTATTCCAGGAAAAGTTAGGATTAAGGACTTGCCCGAAAAGCTATGCATGCTAGTGGCTGTACAAGAACGTAAGAACTCTTGTATATATAAATAAATAAAATAAAAAAAAAGAGTGGCAAATTGAGTGAACAGACTGGATTGCCTAACTTTACAATCCACATATAGCCGAATCCTGCTGATAACCATGCACAGACCTGGATACCATAGGGCTCTACACACTGTACCACAATTGCAAGAAACCCACTGACGTACAATAATGTATAACAATACACACTACACTACACTTTTTAAATTTGTTCATTTAATGTATAACGGGTTTATTTTGTTATGAAAGTTTCCCCACAAAAATATCAAATGATTTTTCATCTAAAACATAATTTTTTCTAAACAATGAATATACTGTATACAGAATGCAGAGTTTGGATGTATAATATTATATTATATTAACATTGTGAGAGGCAATTAACTTCTGAGAATCATCTACAGTAAAGCAGCCGAATTACCTCTTTCTAATTTTTATTTCCCATTTAGACATACAATCATAATTAAAATAGTATTTGAAAGGTTCAGAGATATGAAAAATGTTAAATTCTTAGGAACAAGAATCAAATATTTTTCTTTCTAATAACAGCACAGTTCATACATTGGATGGTGTGGACTTCAGAAAGTCATGGATAAAAATAAAAGATCTTGGACACTTTTTTTAATGTTAAAAAAGTACAACACAAAAGCATATAGATATCAGTAATAAGCGTGTAACACAGCCTGTTATAATGTAATATTTGGATGGGAATACGTGATGGAGCTGCGTTAAGTTTGTGCAACAATGGTTGAGGTAACTCTTGTGTAGTATGCTGCAAAACTGTGACACTGGTGAATTTATCACGCACACATCTGCTTCCTTGGGACAATCTGATTTCATCCAAGGTCCTTGACAACTTTACCCAGCCTTTCACCACAGGTTCACTGCACAAATGTCACTCCCTCTTAACATTTTTTAACATAATGCTTAATTTGCCTAACTTCCTCTGGCACTGCATTTAAGTTTTGATTAACATTACTGCAGAATAGATCACTCGGTTCATTCGCTAACAATATTATCAGTACTGTAATCGTATAAACTCCAAATTCCAATTGTTATGACTTTTCAAGAAAACTGACATATCTGAAGTAGAAATGCTTGAAATTGTAATACAAATTCTCTGGAGTTGTCACAACTTTTACTTTCCCATTTGAGCAGAGTTTGAGGTAAAGGTAAGCTAGCTTGGTGTTATGCGAGTGTTTTGCCAGCATTTCACACAGTGACTGCACAAACATAGTATGTACTCACTGAAGAGTCCCTAACCGCATGGAAATCATTAATGGTCGCATATATTATTTTTATTTTGAGTTTCTTCAGTCGGTGTTTCGATATACAAAAGTCTGATGTCAAGCCATGGCCCAATTCCTCTGAATGTTTCCCCAATATAAATTTCCCAGAAACATTATTGGTATATTTTTCAGATAAGAACATTTTCCATCAATGAGATGGTGGCACACCTCATCCACGGTCACCTCCACCATCTACTGGTTTGACCCATAGAGAACTTCGTTTGTTTACACAAATGACTATGTTATGGCCAAGAATAATCAAAATAAGGAAGTACAATCCTAAGATTCTTTCTTAAGAATCTCTGTATATAATCTTAAGATGCTCTGTATATTATATATTCGGTGAGATCTTTGTATACTTTAACATAACCCGTCATAGTTCATAATGCCTCAAAGTTACTCTAGCCTATCTAGCTCCCTGCCACAGGTGCTGACAGCTTGAAGATGCAAGCTAATTCTTGAGACAAACTGAGATTCTTGTAGACATTCTTGCTGGGCTATATGCAAAGAGAACACATCTGACTCAAAAAAGAAAAGAAAAAAAGTTAAACTACTAATTTGCAGTGAAGAAAATTTGAAATTTGTCCACAATAATGAAATGTCACAGCAACCACTTAAGGTGAGGGGAATTGCAGGAGGGATTTTGAAATAAATATCAAGACAGTGGGCCTTTGACAAGCCGCTGGCTTCCTGTCCTCGTCTAGGCCACTAGTGTTAGTGGCCCTCGGGTAAAAAATTAAGTAACTCTCTATTATTCACTCATTTATCCATATCTCACCTATGGTATCTGTGCCTGGGGATCTACCATCCTTAATCACCTCTGACCCCTAATTACTCAACAAAAATAAGCAATTTATCTGTTAGATTAATGATCGGCCTGAAACACTATGTGTGTTAGTGGCTTTACAAGAAAATAAAAACATCAATGCTATGTACTCTCATAAACCCAATGGAACCTTCTTGTATATATATAAATAAATAAATAAATAAATAAATAAAAACAGTAAATTAAACAACAACAAACTCCAGTCCCAGACACCAATCTGCTCTCCTACTAACACCTTTGAACATGAAAAATATGAAGTCACTGTAAATACTCTCACACGTATTCTATATCTATAAAACTCTGAACTGCAGTGCCAATCCTGACCTCAAGTGCTTCTTAGAGGGCTGTAATAGAACTCATGGGCACCACATGAGAAACAAATATCTCTGGTATTTCTAGAGCGAGACTCAACCAAAGTAGAAATGCTATGCAAATCAAACATTGTGGAATGACCTCCCAAATGTAATTACTTTTTGCCTCTAGGGTCTTCTCAACTGTACTAGGTTTCCATATTTCTAGTTAATTGTGGGAAATTCAAATGTCATCTAAAACAGGAACAGTATTTGACCATTCCTCGGAAAGCGACCCACAATGGTTGCCTAACAACAAAGTTCCTAATTACTGGTAGGTGAATAGAGGTATCGGGTGTAAGGAGACACGCCAAGCTGCCTCGCCCTGTTTGATACCTGCTTGATGGGGGGTTCTGGGAGTTCTTCTACTCTCCAAGTCCGGCCCGTGGCCAGGCTTGACTTGTGAGTCAAGGATTTAAGCTCCTGCCCAGGAATTAAAACTAAAATCTATATGTCTCCTAATCAGTTTAAACGAGAGACTAAGAAATATTTGCTTAATATCACATGAGTAATTTCATGCACAGTTCTTCCTTGTAATAAGATGTTTTTATGTTACTGTTACCTCAAATTTTATTTAATAAAAATTTATGTCCTTTCTTCACTGTCATCTAAATTTGTAAAACAAATTGCTTACTAAAGTCCTATATGATCTTTTTGTTTATTTTTAAGTGTTTCCCCCAATTAAACCATTAAATTTTACAAATTTATTCTATGTTATGCTATGTTCTAGTTGCTTTACCAAATTACACACTTGTATTTTCTTTCCGTTATTAATGTACAAAAACTACACCACTGTTGCCAGAACCACAGACTCCATAATGTAATAGTCTATGCCTATCATCACTAAGTATCACCTTTATATTGTATATCATTTGTTATATTGAACATTCTCACTTATGTTAGCTTACTTCTCTTAGTGTTAAGTGTTTATCCTCCTTTACACCTTTAAATTATTTGTTGATCTAAATTATTCTAAATTTTGCCCGAAATGCTTTGCATACCAGTGGCTTTATTTCTATGTGTAACCCCTGTCCCTACAATTGTCCCCTCCTCTTATGTTCTTTATATACACATTCTTATGAATAAAAATTATTATTATTATAGTATTGTATTATTATTATCTAAACATATCAAAAAAAGTTTCAAAAACTGTGGGCGTTCTTTCTAAGATCAGATATTATGTACCACGCCCTGCCCTGGTGACTCTCTATTACTCCCTTATCTATCCATATCTCAACTATGGTATTTGTGCTTGGGGCTCTACTACCCAAAATCACTTACGTCCTCTAATTACTCAACACAAAGCTGCTATTAGGACAATATCCAATTCTGGCCCCAGACATCACTCGGTACCCCTACTTAAATCTCTGAATATGTTAGACATTAAGTCACTGCACATTCTCTCATGTGTATTATACATATATAAAACGCTAAACTATAATGCCAATCCTGATCTCAAAAGCTTCATAGAAGGTTGTATCAGAACCCATGAGCATCACACCAGAAATAAATACAGTTTTGATATTCCTAGAGTACGACTTAATCAAACTAGAAATGCTCTACAAATCAAGGGGCCCAGAATGTGGAATGACCTTCCCAACCATGTTAAAGACTGTACCTCTCTCAACCAGTTTAAGTTAAAAGCGAAGCTATACCTAATAAATTCCCTGTAACCTACCTTACCCTTCTATTGTCAACCAATGTCTGTTTTTTTCTTTAAAGAGCGCTGTTTGTCGACATAATTGTATTTGTGCTGCTTTTTCATCTATGTTTTCATTTCTTGTTTTCATTCTACTCATTATGCTCAATTAGTATTAAGCTTGTCATTTAAGTTTATCATGCCCGAAACGCTTTGCGTAATAGTGGCTTTAGGCATTGTATGTACTAGCTATACCTATAAGTTAAACAATCCTTGTAAATATTTATTGTATGTATGTACCTTACCTAAATAAAATTGTATTGTATTGTATTGTATTATTATTGTATAACTCCTATAAGGATAAATTGTTCTAATCTTTGGAGCCTGTAATTTCTTGATCTGGATATGGAGAGAAAGAGATACCTACAGAATAAGATTTATTCATCTGCGTCTGCGAACAGGTGCCATTCTATTTTCTGTTTGAACATAAGCATTGGTCAGAACCGCTGGCTTCACATCTGTTTGGGTCCCCCGGGTGTGAAATACTTTGGATGGTTTCCATAGCCTTGTGCACTGCTCGTCGACATAGTAAACAAATATTTCTCCTCCATCTTCACTGAGTACCACAGTGGTCTGCGTCATTGATTTTTCAGGGGAATTATGCAGTGAACTTGTAGCACTAAGATTAGAAAGTGCTGGAAGCCTCTTGTAAACTGTACCTTCTTTAAACACTGATGAGAGATTGGTAGTTTCCACACAAGGATCTGATTGAGG
The DNA here is from genome assembly GCF_040958095.1 of Procambarus clarkii. NCBI lineage: Eukaryota > Metazoa > Arthropoda > Malacostraca > Decapoda > Cambaridae > Procambarus > Procambarus clarkii. The sequence continues at coordinate 22,440,193 of NC_091229.1, read as the reverse complement.
TTCAAGCAATTTTTCAGATCTTGACACAGCAGTAAAACGACCCTTAGTATCAAACATTGAATCAGGAATGGCCGACTCAACTTTCTCCTCTGATTGTTGGTGCATATTCACATCATGAATTACCTGAGGAGAGTATGGTATGCAGTGCTCCCAGGCAACCTTTTTGCTTTTGCCATTAACTTTTTGTACCCAGCAGACATTCTCATCTGTCTCGTCTGCCGCTTGCACTATATAAGGCCCATCCCATGGAATAGCAGGCACCTTACGTTTTCCGCATGACAGATCAATGAGCACTTGTTGCCCTGGATCGAAGGGTAAGGAGGAATGGGTGTGCCTAAGACTATCGGTCATCGTGTCATAACTGTCTTGCTTTGGGGTATGGAGAGTCTTTAGACTGGGAACTGTTGTATCATAATTGTCTTCCTGCGAGGGAAGGCTGCTCTTCAGACTGGGGGCCATTGAATCAAAATTATTTTGCTGAGGGGAATGGGTGTTCCATAGTGTGGGGGCTGTCATATTGTAATTGTCTTGCCAAGGGGAATGGGTGCTCCTCTGACTGAAGACTCTTGTATCATAACTGGCTTGCCAGATATCTTGCAATTCACCTTTCCGATCTGCCAGAGCTGTCTGTTGGGGTAGAAGTATACCACTGTCAAACGGAACTGATTCAGCAGTTCCGAGATTAAGGGTGAAGGTAATTTCATTTTATTAAACTTTTCAGATTAAAAAGCAACTCTAAAGGGGTAGGTTAGAAATGGGGGAAGGGAAAAGAACATAGGCTCTCATTATGCACTTAATTTCTTAAAATTTCACCATGACATCAATATCTCCTATCTCTATTATGATGGTGATAGAGGGCACCTCTAACACACACACACCTTACAGATATGCCAACTAACAATACTTGCATCCCACTGGTAAATAAATTGCTTTGGTATCGTATAATTTCCTATTCACTGTTATCCTGCTGTGATTGGAAGAAAGTAGATATTTTTCTTCTCTTACCTTCTTGTCAGCAGGCGGCACTATTGAGGGGTTGTTGAGCCTAGTCTTCGGGTCCGGAGACAGCTGTTGAAAGTGAGCAAACAAAATTTAGTAATTTGTATAAGCAACATGAAAATCATTTCATTCATTTATTGTCTTGCTTAGGAAAAAAACGGAGCATACTGACTACAGTATGGTACTCAATATGCGAGGGTTAAGGGTGCACAATGTTTATCATTTAACACCTTCACTACACTATCACCTCATATACAGTATTTTTTCAACATATTTATTCATTTATTCATTTATTTATTCATGCATATACAAGAATGTACATAAGGAATGTGAGGATACAAATATGGTAATTACAGTCTTGTAAAGCCACTAGCACGCGCAGCGTTTCGGGCAGGTCCTTAATCTAAGAAAATTTTAAGGAGGTAAATACTTGCAAAAATTATAGACAAAAAAATGATAACAGATTACATGAAATGAAAAAAAGATGAGAGAAAATTGTAGGTACAGTATATTAAAGCACATAGGTAGCTGAGATTGATTGCAATGACAGCTTGAATGGTAGTTGACAAAAATTGGTAGTCACAATACAGCATATGGCTAGCACATAGAAGAAGACAGCAATGAACACAATGATAAGGTTGTTTGATATTACATAAAAATAGCAAGCTTGACATGTGAGAGTTTGGTCCACCAGACTGCTGCTTGGAGCGGCCCGCAACAGTCTGGTAATTCACACCATATAAGAACCCAACCATCCATATTGCCAATCATAGCTCATCTTACATAACTCACCACCACACTACACACAAAGTCATCATCTCATGATATTCAACTCGCAATAACAGAACACCCAACTAACCCTCATGTCACACTGAACTCACCGTCAGGCCTGCTATGTTAGGGAACTCCTGACGATACAATGTCATCCTGGCAGTCTTCTTGTGCCTCTCCCCCTCAACATGCTGCACCAAGGGCCTGGCACCTGTCAAAGGCACCTGACATGCATTGCAATAGTAAGAGAGCCCATTACTAGTTGACACTATGCCAGAGTGGATGGCCTCAACAGCTTCAGGGGAGAGTGACTCCTTACCCATGGAGTCGAATGTCTTCGGCATAGTGAGGCCTCCTCGCTCTCTCTGAGTTACAATGTTAATGATAATATCAGTAATACAATAGCTAAAGACAATAATAGTTATCTTTCTAATAATAATAATAATCATAGACCAAATACTAAATAATAATAAGTGATAATGATAGTGATCTTAGTAATGCTGTTACTAAGCAGCATACAATGACTGGTAATTATCAGGAAAAAGCACTAAATCAATACCATTATACTTTATTGAAACAAGAAAGTAAAAGAAAGGAACAACACAAGTTTGAAAAGTATTCAGTATTTCTCCTTACTTGTAAGTCTGTTGGTGAAAGCAATGGTGGATGTGGGATCCCGAGCCAAGCTCCTGCTGTGGGTGTGGGTGCATGTACATGCTGGTCTGCTTCTGGAGGAGATGCTCTGGCATTGGGGATGCCATATTCTGAGGTTTGATTTGCGAAGCTACTTAAATGGAAGGAACCCTTCTGCATGGGAGCTGTAACTTGGACTGGCTCTCCAACAGTTCGAGCACAGTGTGTTGTGTACTGCATGTTTCTCTTGGACTTTTCATGTTCCTTGCCTCTAAGATGAGCTTCAAGAGGTGCCACCCCATTAAAAGGTTTCTTTCCATAGCAAATATTGCACCTGTATGAAAAATGGTTCTTGTCCACGGCCCCAACCTCCTCATTGAGCTTTGCAGCGCGAACTACATCTGGCATTTGGTTCAGGAGAGCCTTTGAGGGTGGAGACTGTCGGATGGCCTCCCAGATGAGGCTGTTCTTGTGTTCCTTGCTCAAGATGTGGGGAAGGACATCACCACAGCCTGCCCGTGAACATACCACACACTGATACTGCAAGCTATTGGGGTCGAAATTCTGTATCACACCAGCTGCCACAGCTGCTTCTACCTCCTGCCAAAAGAGTAGTACAATAATATGAATATGTAGAACATGTAACACACAGATTGACGATGAGTTACAATAATGTGATAATGGTCCAGGACGGACCGAAACTGTCGTCGTCGTCGCCTCATCTTCTGGTGTGAGGTTTAGTCTTCAAATAGATTGACCTTGAAAATTATCTAAATTCAGTGACATACTGAGAAAGACATACAAAAATACACATATGTACACACAAGGACACATATGGATATACTGTACACATGTAGAAACACGTTACTATTACTATTAAATATTAAATACACTGTACAGTATTAAATATTAATTACTATTAAATAGTACTACAGTATTACTATTTAGTAATACTTGTAGTACTAAAACTGCTGAATTTATAAAAGGACTTTTACATAAAGTATGCATTTTATGTAAAATTATATATTTTATTATGTACTTTAAAATTATGTACTTTACTATAATTTATTATGTACTTTAAAATTATGTACTTTACTATGTACTTTATGCACAAGGTCATTTGTCACAATCATTCAGGGTCATCAATAATACAAATATTTGTTTCACAGTACTATGCTGTATACAAGAATAATAATGCTGCTATAGATTGCTATTACAATTATAATATAGGATTAGTACTGGTGGTGGGTTGTGGCAGTGGTGGGTTGTGGTGATGCTGGTGGTATTGACTTTGATGATGATAACGGTAGCTGTGGTGTGGGTGGTGTAGATACGAGTTATCACATACCTGCATTACCAATCAACACCCCCCCCAAGATGATTACTGAACATATCTCTTGCATTTCTTATCCCTCTATTTCACTATTATTGAACCAAAAATTAAATGTTTGCGTTGATTATAAGCCATAACTACTACTCATATTTTCCTATAGTGGTGGAAGAAAATTGTATTTTACAAAATACTAATACAAAATTAACTTTTTATGTATTAATAATTGAATAATAATAATAATGAATTTTGTTGGGAATAGGAAGCCTGTGCATACATACATACGCTAGGATAACATTTAATTAATTACTTCTACTCTCAATAATTAACTACTGTACTTAAATTACATATTATATTATATATATATATATATATATATATATATATATATATATATATATATATATATATATATATATATATATATATATATATATATATATATATATAATAAAAAAAAAATATATATATATATATATATATATATATATATATATATATATATATATATATATATATATAATAAAAATATGTTTTACTGAACCTCGCCTCAGGATGGGATGCAACTGCACAACAGTTGCCTAACTCCTGGGTGAATGGGTGGAGTTTTTTTACAACATTTACTTCCAGGTCAACGGTGCCTTTAGGTGAAAGGAAGCGTGCCAGACATTTCTGTCCCAGACAGGAATCAAACCCAGGATCTCTAATTGTGAGTTGAGAATGAAATTAATTGTACTGTGAGACCCTTTGTAAATGGTTAATTACAGACAGCAACACAATGCTGAACTTTAATTATTCATGCTGTATACAATACTACATATTACTTTACCTTAAGGTTTCCCATAGTTGGGAAGATAACTAACTTCTAGGTACAGTATGTATTTACTGCTAGGTGAGCGGTGGCATCAGGTGAAAGGAATGCGCAACCATCTTTATCCCACCCGGAGATCAAACCTGGAATCCTCGGTTGTAAGTTGAGTATGTTGACTCGACCTGTCCTCCTACAAAGAACGTCACTTTTCGCTCGTATGTGTTACACAAGGCCAAAAATTGTCGTACGGTACTAGAAAATAGGAGCGGCTAGTGAAAATGACACACTGCCTCGTTTTCTGTTTTGGGTCCTCTGGTAGGTTAGGAGAGGATATTTTAAATTGATAGTTTTCTTGACGTTAGGGAACCTTAGGAGGACGGGCTGGGTGAGTACTATGCTACAGAACTCATTTGCGAGTTAATTCAAATTAAAATTTTTATTCAACAGTGTGTGTATACAAAGAACATAAGGTAGTTTACAATTGTAGGGACAGGAATAACACACATTAATGATGCAACTATTACGCAAAGCATTTCAGGGCAAAACTAAAAATAGTTTAAATAAAGAAATTAATTATTGGCAGTCCCCTTGGCACAGTGGTAAGACACTCGCCCGGCGCTTCGCAAGAGCTTTGGCCTAGATTCGAATCCTGGCCAGGGAGGAATGACTGGTCGCCAATCCCTAACTGTAGTCTTTCTTCATGCAGCAGTACTCACCTAGTTGTGCTTGATTTTTTTCAAAAATTCATTTTTAAAATTACTACACTATCTCTTTTGATACAATAGCATCAGAGACAGGATGCCTGCTTGGTTTATCAAGGTCTGTCTAGTCAAAGGTAAGGTTGTCCAAGCAAATCACCTAACTCATTACTGGTCAACTATAATGATGCTTAACCATGACGAATAATTTGACACACACACTGTTCAGCATGAGAGGCTACATAAAGACGTACTGTATAAAGTGTACTGAATCGGAAGAAGCACACTGAATTGGGTCACACCACAGAAGACAAACAGAAAACAGAAATTCAGTATTAATAATGTGAAGTTGAAGTAGAAGAATATCATGGGTGGTGTACCACATAGCCCTATAATAATAATAATAATAATAATAATAATAATAATAATAATAATAATAATAATAATAATAATAATAATAATAATAATAATAATAATAATAATAATAATTTATTTGCAAGAAGGTACAATGGGTTGGCGAGATAACACAAGATTGGAATTTTAACATTTTTGCAAGAGCACTAACACGTATAGCATTTCAGGCAAGTCCTTAACCTAACATTTCAGGTAAGATGAAAAGGTACATTGTAGCAAGGTTTTATAGCAACAAATAACTACAATATATATTGACATCTTACACTGGTAAGAAGATGTGTCTTAAGTTACTAATATTGGGGAAATAGGTAGTACAAGATACAGTGTGAGTTTGAAGCACAAGGTAGGAAACTATGAGGATGAAATTGGTACTTTTTGGTTTTACTTTTGAACAGGGCATGGGTTGGACAATTTTTTAATTCATCAGGGAGTGAGTTTCAAAGACTGGGCCCTCTTATTTGCATGGAGTGTTTGCACAGATTTAGTCTGACTCTGGGGATATCAAAGAGATATTGATTTCTGGTGTAGTGCTTATGGGTTCTATTACACCTATCGAGGAAAAGTTTCAGATCATGATTAGCATTTAGGAACAAGGTTTTGCACATGTAGATGTACCGGGCCCGAGCCCACTATTTTTAATCATTTACATAAACATCCTGGATAGTGGAGTGACTAATGGTATCATAAAGTTTGCAGATGACATGAAGATAGGACATATATAGGGTAAAGTTGCCAATCTCCAGATCATCATTAGTTTTTGTACATTGGGACCTAAAACATAATGAAACCAGAAAAATGGAAACAATTTGTTGAATTGTCCAAACTAATATTGAAACATGAAAGGAATTTATATAACTATTAGAATAAATATTATAACATTAATATTTCCACAGCTTGATGCATGATTCTCATGAAGGACTATTTTTTTACTGTCAAATTTATGGGATGATACTCGATTTAATTTATTCTTCCTTATTTTCAGGTAAATATAAAAAACAGTACTCAAACAGCAGAATGACACTAGGATAGACACTTTAAAATGTGCTGTATGGATAATAATCATAGTACTGTACAACAACTTTTTTCTTTTTTCTGTAAGAACATCAATAATGTTAAGTGTCCTGGTAACCAGTGATGACTGTTATGATATTTGATACAAAAGAAGACTCTGTTGAATTACAAAGCGATTGTGGCAAACTCAATGCAGTTTAATAATGAGAAATGCAAATTCGTAAATCTGAGTGAAGACAGCGATGCTGTGTCTAATGCCGTGGCGCAGTGGTAAAACACTCGCCCGACGCTTCGCGAATGCTTTGGACTGGGTTCGTATCCTGGCCGGGGAGGATTGACTGGGCACCAATCCTTAACTGTAGCCTCTGTCTGCCCAGCAGTGAAAGGGTACTTGGTTGTTAAACAGTTTGGCAGGTCGTATTCCAGAGAAAAATTAAGATTAAGGTCCTGCCTGAAACTGCAATGCATGATAGTGGCTTTACAAGAATGTAAGGATGCTTGTATATATAAATAAAAAAAATAAAAAGTTAAAACATGAAGCCAACTAAATACGTACACGTAATCTTACGTTACGGACTTAACATATGATATATACTTAAAATATGAATTATTATACTGTATATTAGTGAAGCATATTGTATAGCAATGGGTCTGCAAAACAGTCACAAAGAATATAGTTGAAAAAATTAGAATTTCAAGGAAACCTATCAGTGTGCAAATGCTCATATACGAAATGACTGAATAAAATTGTCTTCCATGGGGGTTCTGTTAATAAATCAGGCCCAATTAGATATAATTTATCGTCTTTCATAATGACACTCAAGTAGTGAGTGATATTTCTAGGGGGAACGAGAACTGATTCAGTACAGAACTTTGTCACACTTTGGCAAAGTTTATGAAAAACTGAAACAGTGATAATTTTCACAAACTTGCTTTTAAGTTTCCTATTACGAAGGATCCAAGCCATCAATCAGCAAGACTTGTTATATATATATATATAGAGACAACCTACCATTCTCGCAAAATCCATCCTCAGGTTGGCTAAGTTATTGTCGATATCTCATTTTGATTTTCCTCGTCGTAAGAAGCGCAGACACCACTAGAACCCATTAACTTGTATATCCAACTTCCTTCACTTAAAACAAAGTGAAGAAAGACATACACAATCATTCGCACACGAATGATTGAACTTATAAGTTAGGTAAACCGTAGGATGGATGGCCTTGGTTGGGTGTTTATGTTCCAACTGGACCAGTAGTGTACAGGGCCAGCATCTCGCGGGGGGTTTCAAATGAGTTTATTGAAGCTTTCGCAAGACCTGCTGCTTTTTTATACCATTTTAGCGTGTTGCGGGATTATTTCTGGTGAGACTCATCAAGTTAGGATATATATTGGTGAGGTATGGAGACTCGTGTTTCATAAAACAGAAAGAGCAACATCGCGGGTACTCCTAAGACGGCCTATTGGTTTTTCCTACGAGGCCTCAACCGCGTTCCCCAATGACCGAGATTTTTATGAAAATTGTCTTATTTTTAGCGATCCTTGCTCGAGTAAGAAGCTGGTGTCTTGTTAAAGGCTCCGTAATGTTTCCCTGACGAGTTTATATATTTGTATTTCGAATTATAGCAGATTAATTACCTATTTATCTGAAGGTTCCTATTTACCTTTGGTTGTTCCGAAGGTTGCCCGAAACGCTATGCGTATTATTGGGTTTAGGTATTGTATGTATTAGCTCTCTATAAATCCAACATTATGTTTGTAACTCATCATCTATGTATGTACTCTTAACTGAATAAAAATTTGAATTTGAATTTGAATTTGAATTTATCTGAAGGCCCGAAACGATATTCACGCTTCTGGCCATGCAAGAATGTAATGAACTGAAGAAATGTCTCGTTATTTACTGCTTCGGCGGGTAGGCGGTTCCATAGGTTCATAACCCTATAGGTGAAAAGGCATCTGCTGTTTTCTGTCCTACATTGTGGCTTGTATCCTTTAGTTAATTTTGTTTTCTATATTATTTAAAGTTTTGCGGTAAAGGTTTCGCGTAATAGTGGCTTCATTAATACTATATGTGTAACTCCTGTCCCTACACTTGTACATTACTCTTATGTTCTTTGTACACACATATCTTTGAATAAACATTATTATTATTATGGCTTGTTGAGCTTGAAGCTGTTGCCCCTTGTATGTGTTACATTGTGGCTTGTTGAGCTTGAAACTGTTGTTCATTGTGTATGTTACTTTGTGGCTTGTTGAATTTGAAGCTGTTACCCCTTGTGTATGCCAATATATATGTATAAGTGCATATGTGACATACTAATTGATTGTAAATATTTTAGTACCAAACAGGTCGCTCCCACAAAAAAATACAGCCAAAATATGTAAAAAAAATAATAATTGTAAAAATAATTGTAAAAATAATTGTAAAAATTCACATCGATAATTACCCGATTTGTCATTTTTGTAACGTAGAGCACAGGAAGCCTTGTCAGAAGGACCTTGGGCGCCGCTAACCGAGCAACTAGGTACAGCGACCTTGACGGCCAGTGATGCGTCGAAGGGGGTGGTCGAAGCTGGAAGAGTCTAGCTCTAAGTATCGGCCTCTACGGGTTATCAATGAGAGGTTCTGGGAAGACGTGAACTGATACCGTGAAGACGACCTGAGTTTTCTTGAAAGATCTTGGATGGTGACACCCACGTCGACACCTTGGGCTTCCCCCCTTCCCCAGGTGCAGACTTACTGGGCGGCCGACTCCGTTGTCAACGCACAATACTCGAGATATCAATAGATTAGATAACTGTTGCTTGTTATTCTGCTGACGTTATAATATTCGATTTAAATGAATAATTATGAGGTAAAAGTTCTTGCAGAGAAGCACAGGAGTTACTTATGAGGCGAAGACACAAGTCTGCTTGTGGAGAAAACTTGTAAGCAACGCAAGACTAGTCCAGGAAACTCTTTGTGCATACTACCAAATAATTACACAATGCTTGAAGCGACGATTGCATTCTTCGCGGATGAGGATCTATAGATCCTGCAGTACAGTGGTCTACATTCTTGGCTCACAATCAGGAATCGCAGATTCGATTTCCGGGCTGGATAACAATGGTTTGAGCACGTTTCCTTTTACCTAATGCATCTGTTCACCCAGCACAAAATAGGTACCCAGGAGGTAGGCAACTTGAGGAGGGTTTCATCCTGGGAAATGTCAGTAGTTCACCCAGGGAGGACCTCGACAGAAGCCTAATTAACAGGCTTCCTGTCTGACAACGCGAATGATATGAATAATTATTGCTTGCTGTGGGACATGCAGCAGATCGATGCTCTGAACTTTGAAGTATATTAAGAACAGAAACTGTTTCCTTTCGGATTACCCGCCTCACAAATTTCAGGACATATTTCAAGATAAACACAAGGGAAATCATTACATGCAAACCCATGCATATCAACCCATACCCATACGAACATTAGTATGTGAACCCATACTGTTCAATTTTAAAATTTAACAGTTCAATTTAAAAACTATTTATTTAGATAAATAATTTACTGTAAGTCTTGTGTAAACTAACCCAACAATAAATGTGCAAAAGGAACATTTATGAATTAAATATTGGAATTGGAATTAGGTGTGCGACCTCTGGCGCCATTGAGTTAAAACCGGTACAGTTTTAGACTCCACTGGAGTTTTCTATATTAACCTTATCTACAATAGGGGGATGGAAATAGCCTAAGCTGCTCTATCCCTTTGAGATGTATTTTTTTCTTGTCTCAATAAACATACTTGAACTTGAACCTCACATCCCTGGAAAACAGAAGAGTAAGGGAAGACATGATAACCACCTACAAAATTCTCAGAGGAATTGACAGGGTGGACAAAGACAAACTCTTTAGCACGGGTGGAATACAAACAAGGGGACACAGGATGGAAACTTAGTTCCCAGATGAGCCACAGAGACATTAGAAATATTTTTTCAGGAACAGAACAAATAACAAAGGAGAATACTCTTGGAAGTGATGTGGTGGAGGCTGACTCTATACACAGTTTCAAATGCAGATATGAAAAAGTTCAATAGTGTGTTAGTGTGTGCAAAGCTAATGCGTGTTAGTGGCTTTACAAGAATGTAAAAACATCAATGCTCTGCACTCCCATAAACCCAATGTACCTTCTTATATAATAATAATAATAATAATAAATAAATAAATAAATAAAATAACTAAATAGGCTCGGGAATCTGTACACCAGTTGAGAGGCGTGACTAAAGAGCTGAAGCCCAACTTCTGCAAGCAACTTCTTCTTCAATTAGGTGAGGGACACACACACACACACACACACACACACACACACACACACACACACACACACACACACACACACACACACACACACACACACACACACACACACGGGGTCAACAAACTTTGCCTAATCCTTTCCCAGTAAGGTCCCGAGCCCCCGCAAGCACCAACTTAAAAAATCCACGAGGGACATGGAGTTGAATACTGCAAGTGCTTGCAAGCGCATGAGCAAGATAAGTGTTGCAAATATCAGGCAATTAAGTGCTAACTAGTGTCATACTAAGTATAAACGTGAGGATAATACCTCACAAGGCAGCAGCCGGGGCCGCAATGCGATTTAGAAAGTATAACTTTAGAAATTTGATGTCAACTCATGACAATATGCCATGCGCGACTTGGAGAGTCGGGAATTTCCTGTCTTATCTGACTTGGGATCACTGGGCTAAGCCTGACATATTTGTTGTGTGTTTGGGATTAGCGGGCTGAAGCTGTCATATCTGTTTGTTTGGGATCAGTAGGCTGTTTCTGTCACGTTTGTTGTTTGTTTAGGATCACTGGATCTCGCAGAGCAATTGGCTACGTCCTCGACTCACAATCTGGGTGTCCTGGGTTCGATTCCCGGGCGGGACAGATATGGGTGGGCAAATTTTCTTTCACCTAATGCCTCTGATCACCTAGCAGTAAATAGGTACCCGGGAGTTATAGGCAACTGTTGTAGAGTTGTATCTTGGGGAAGGTCGATCAGTAGTTCGACTTTGCAAGGGACCTCGATACAAGCAAGTGTAAATATACACAGGCTTCCTGTCCCCTGGTAAAACGAATTAATTAATAATTGCAACAACAACAACTACAGCTGATACTGTTACGACTACTACTACTACTGATACAGCTAGTTACTAGCCATACTATTTTAAATAATAATAATAATCTGTTGTTTTCATATTATTTGCTTTGTGGACTATCACTCCTTTTTTCTGTACAAATTAGTGCGTTAAACGTATGTAACAAATCCTTTCCCTTGAAGCACGATAACATGAAATGAAGAACAATAACATTGGTGTTATCTAACAAGCACTGTCTCAAGCATCTCGGGTTTGTTGTAGTGCCCCCTGAAAGCCAGCTGAAATGTTTGTTTTGTAAGGTTAGGCTGTGGTTTTTCGTGTCTTAACTGTTGAGAGATGTTTTGACTTAGTGAGGCTCTGAATATTTGAATTGAATACATAGCTTAATTAATGAGTATATACTTGCACGATTACCTGGTTAAGCGATAGGTTGAGTCTATACTTGCGACGAGGGCGGATGTTGGACGCCCAAGCAAGAGGTCTCTTTATGCCGCGGGCAGCAGATCCTGGCATGTTGGGAGACGCGGTGCAGGGTTGGTATCTTGGTATAGCTATTTGCCAGCCTTGGGGCAGATAACGACACGACTTGGGCTGGGACAGTGGCAATATAATGACCGTTCTTGCTGCCATGGAGTGAGTCTGCGTAATCCCGACACCAAAGGCTGATATGGAGAAGGAGATGACAGGTCTTATGTCACGGAGTCTCCGTGCTATCCCTCGGACCAGAAGAGCATGGGGATGACAACACTGGAGGCGTAATTAAGTGCCCGGTGCCTCCATTTCTGCTTCCCAGTTGTACGGCGCTGCGCCTGCTGGTATGGCTCTGCATGTATGATAAATAGATCGGTTAGAACCGCATGTTTGTGAGTCAGGGAAGGTGCCTGGCTAGTCGTATGGTGAAGAACGCTCCGGGTACCGTTAAGACCTCGGTTCTTATATGGGTCGCTGGTGTGCCAGGCTGAGAATGACGGTAGTGGGCCACAGGAAAGAAGGTGTGGGTGGGTGGGGGGCCACAGGAAGACAGGTGTGTGTGTGGTGGGGGCCACAGGAAGGCAGGTGTGGGTGGTGGGGGCCACAGGAAAGCAGGTGTGGGTGGGTGGTGGGCCACAGGAAAGCAGGTGTGTGTGTGTGGATGGTGGGCCACAGGAAGGCAGGTGTGTGGATGGTGGGCCACAGGAAGACAGGTGTGTGTGTGGATGGTGGGGACCACAGGAAGACAGGTATGTATGGATGGTGGACCAATAGACATAACATAATCGAAAACAAACGCAAATTTTTGTCTCTGTTTCACGAAATTTCATGAATTTTAACTTGAATAATAATTTTTGAATATTAATAACAATTAAAAATAATCTTTATATGTGTAATGATAAAAAGGGGCGAGATTATGAGAGAGGGGGAGGTAGATCTGGGGAAATAGGGAGAAAGGAAGGAAAGCTAGGGGGAAGATTTGGGGGAAATAGGCTCCGTGGGTAAACTGAAAGTGTTAGGAGCAATATGTGGACTACTTGGGGAGTTGTTTTATGTTAGGGTGGATTATGTGGTGGGTGTTTATGAGGAGGAGGGTGTTAGGAGTGAGAGAGGGGGTGTATAGGGGGGGTGTTAGGTAGGGGGGAGGGTGTATGACTGGTTACGGGCTGGGTTGAGAGGTTGCTGGAGCCAGGCTGGCCAGTTAGTCCGCCCGCGTCCCTCATCCCGACATTGTCTACCTGGTAAGTGAGCTCTCTCTCTCTCTTCCAGTCGGCTCACAACCGAATGGTTCCAGGTTCGATTCCGGTGCAGGGTGAGAGGTTTGTGTACATATACGTGAAACATATAGATGGCTACAGGTAGGATCACTTTTATCGTTAGGATAACTGGAATTGTTGTAAAGTGGGAAGGAAAAACGAAAGATTTAGAGGTAGATATAATTCCAATACTAATAATGACAATACGGTACCAACACCGGACCCAGGAATAAACAGGGTACCTCAACATCATATGGGATCCTGGCAAACATCGAAACATCGTTTAGAAACAAGATTTAAGAATTCTTCAAGACAATCTGCACAGCATATATGTTAAGGCAGTGTCTGGGATGCTCCCGGACGCAGGTTCGAATCCTCGTCACGGCCCTTGTGGATTTATGCACAGCATTTTTTAGATCAACACTGAAATATGCAGCACCGGCATGGAATCCAAACTTCTTGAAGCATAAAGGCAAAATTGAAAAAGCTCAGAGATTTGTAGCACGATATTAGTACCATAGGTAAGAGGATTAAGCTATGAGGATAGGGCTAATGAAACTAAATATCACACAGCTTAAGGGGTCGGAGAAACAGAGGGGGAAATGATTACAACATACAAGATACTGAGAGCAATTTAATAAGCAAGGTAGACAATCAAAGCGTCTTTACATTGAGAGAAAATAGGACTAGTGAGCATAAGTGGAAGCAGAAAATGCAAATGAGTAGAGAAATGTAAGGAAATTTACCCGAGGGCCACTAATACAAGTAGCCTCGATGAGGACAGGAAGCCGGTAGCTTGTCAAAGGTCCCCCCAGCCATTTGCCCTGATGATCCTTTCCAGCTGTATCTAAAAGCCCAAAATGTACTCCCAAGAACTACTCCCACTCTGCACGGGAGGTCACCTTCGTCCACAATTTTAAAGACAGATTCGACAAGGAGCTGGAACATTAGGACAGTTATATTATAACGCAACAGGTGCAGCAAGGAGCAGTAAGCGGGGCACCAGGAGCTAGATCTCGCTCCCCCGTAGGCACTGATGGGGTACTCGTACCCGTCCCTACTCGTACCCGGGTACGTACTCTCACTCGGGTCACCCTTGTTGGCGGCAAAAGTTGTCGGTGCCGTTATGAAGCTCTTGGCCGGTTGGTTAGTGTCTGCTCCCACATTTGTCTTAGCAGGGTCGAGTTTAAGCTCTTGGACCCTGCCTTTTAAGCCACATCTCTATGGTTTATCTGCGCCTGAAGCTTCCATTCATACCCCTCTTGTTTTATGGGTATTTATTGTAAATATTTCCTCTTTTTTCCACCTTGTCAATACCTCCTAAGTATTTTATACGTCTCTATCATGTTTCCTCTCTCTTTCCTCTTGTCTAGCAGCTCTTTGTGTCTTTTCGTACTCCAACCCGCGCAGTTTTAAGACGAGTTTCATTGCAAACTTCTGTGTGTGTTTTGAGGTGTGAAATCCATAGCAGGGGGGTTGCATATTCTGTAAATGGTCTCATGTACATGGTCTTCATTATTCTGAATACCTCCTAAGTGGGGTTCAAGAGTGCTGTTCAGATGATTGCTAGTTTAGATCACGACGTTCATCTATTTATATGTACCTCTGGGGCACATGTGCCCCTATTTATATGTACCTCTGGGGCACATGTGCCTCTTTTTATGTGTGCCTCTGGGGTAACCTTGAGGTTACCTTGAGGTGCTTCCGGGGCTTAGCGTCCCCGCGGCCCGGTCGTCGACCAGGTCTCCTGGTTGCTGGACTGATCAACCAGGCTGTTGGACGCGGCTACTCGCAGCCTGACGTATGAGTCACAGCCTGGTTGATCATTGGTAAGCCTTGGTACTTTGTCTACTCTTTTAGATCTGTATATTTCCTCTTTATTGTGTACTACCCTGCTGATCTTATGGCGCCTGTTCTCATTGTCATTAAACATGTGGTCTCTTCGTTGATTTTGTACAATGTTGATGCTTTCATCGAGGTGGAAAACACACACACACAAGCTTGTGTGGAAGCGAAGGCGCGGTGGATGGAGGACATTTTGGGTGGAGGAGCAGTGGATAGAAGGACTGATAAGTGAAGGGGCGGTGTGTGGAGGGGCGGGGGGTGGATAGGAACGTATGTGGAGGGGCGGGGGATAGAGAGGAATGTGTGTGGAGGGGCGGAGTGTGGAGGGGCGGGCATGAGGACAGGAAGGCAGGTGAGGCAGCAGGAGAGCGGGTCAACGCCTCGGGAGCCCCCTGGCTGTACATCCCTCACACCGCCCGCCCGCCCACCACTGTCATTCACCTCTGGAACTATTTGCTCAAGAAGACGGGGGCCCTCAGAGCCCTGACTTAATAACACAGGGCCCTCAGAGCCCTGACTTAATAACACGGGGGCCCTCAGAGCCCTGACTTAATAACACGAGGGCCCTCAGAGCCCTGACTTAATAACACGGGGCCCTCAGAGCCCTGACTTAATAACACGGGGGGCCCTCAGAGCCCTGACTTAATAACACGGGGCCCTCAGAGCCCTGACTTAATAACACGGGGCCCTCAGAGCCCTGACTTAATAACACAGGGCCCTCAGAGCCCTGACTTAATAACACGGGGCCCTCAGAGCCCTGACTTAATAACACGGGGCCCTCAGAGCCCTGACTTAATAACACAGGGCCCTCAGAGCCCTGACTTAATAACACGGGGGCCCTCAGAGCCCTGACTTAATAACACGGGGCCCTCAGAGCCCTGACTTAATAACACGGGGGCCCTCAGAGCCCTGACTTAATAACACAGGGCCCTCAGAGCCCTGACTTAATAACACGGGGGCCCTCAGAGCCCTGACTTAATAACACAGGGCCCTCAGAGCCCTGACTTAATAACACGGGGGCCCTCAGAGCCCTGACTTAATAACACGGGGCCCTCAGAGCCCTGACTTAATAACACGGGGGCCCTCAGAGCCCTGACTTAATAACACGGGGCCCTCAGAGCCCTGACTTAATAACACGGGGCCCTCAGGGCACTGGCTATAGACTACAACTATTTCCCATTGTGATTCTGACACGAGTTTCCATGCTGAAAAACCTTAGATATTCACTTAGTACTGAAGAATGTGCTTTATAGTGTCAATTAAGAATATAATATGATCACACTATATTCTGTTGATCACAGTATGATCACCAGAATTTACCTTAGGGCCACCATCTCTAGTGGCCTCGACGGGTACAGGAAGCCAGCGACTTGTCAAAGATCCCCCCCCCCCCATTGTTCTAAAGAATTTTGTTCAACTGGATTTTTTAAATGATGTAATGGTATTTAGGGCTGCGGCGGGTAGGCGGTTCCATGTGGCAATGGTCGCCTGGGCGATCTCTCCTAAACCCGTTAACATTAGGTAGGAAGGTCAGCGCTCCTAAACGAGTTATTGAGTCGCGACATGAATCCCAACTACGAGATAACCAGGACAAAATTCCTAAGAGCTTGCATATAACTGCTTGACGGTCATGGGGGGGCGGTGTGCAGGACAAACATACCAATTGTGACACTAGCTCTCCACATATGTCAGTTGCTTAATTTAGAACCTGTACTTGAGGTCGATCTCGAACCCATTGTTGATGTGACGACTTATATTGAATTTTGTAACTAGCTCATCAAGATTGTAACTTGCTTAGCTAAATGAATTGTGGGGTTCAGTCCCTGAGCCCATTATGTGCCTCTGTAACCCTTTCCACTACCGCCCACAAGATGGGTATGGGGTGCATAATAAATGAATTAAACCAACGAGGCCGGCCCCCAGGAACGCCTCAGTACCAGCCCGCCAAACATACACTGAAACTACGACGTTGGTACAACGTTCGAACAAGTTTTAACACCTCCTAACCAGTTATAACAACCAATATATCAAGTTGTAACAACGTTCTAATACGTCATAAACACGTTAAGCCAAGATGTAACAACTTTATTACAAGTTGTAACAAGCGGAAAATAGAGACAGTTTCGGTTTGTGTTTCCAGGGACTTCAGTATTCAACTAAGTATCTGCAACTGTATTTTGATCACAGCAACAAAATGTCTCATACATAAAAATTACGTATTAGAGAAATGCGATATGTTTATATCAACAAATTAATTGTTCAGTTCCTACTGGAGAGTCAACTGAACGTCATTACTAATCTGTATCTGTACGAGAGTGTCTGTTTGACAGTCCGTCAGAGGCTGGAGGCCAGACTGTTGCGGTTAGCATCAAGCATCTTTCCATGGTGTTGTGTGATGGTATGAGGAGTGTCTTAGGATAACTAGAGATGTTACCAATGACCATCTTTAAGTGGAATTGACTCCTATTGTGATAAACTTAATAAATTATTAAGCAACTTCTTAGAAATCTGAAATGTGGGTTTGATTGTCCGTAGAGTATTTGTAAACAGAATTCGCGACTGTTATTGACTTTAAATTATCCAAACATGATTAATTAAAATGTATTAACAGGTTTACATTCGAGTAACATGCTTTAATTTCCTAGCTTTGGACGTGAGGAAACTTGTGTACGCGAGTGTGTCGCTCGCTCTCCCGAGGTCAGCCTGAGGTCAGCCCAGGTCAGCCCGAGGTCATGAGAGGTGTGAGGGGAAGAGGTGCAGGGCTCTGGAGGATGGTGAGCGTGGTGGGGTTGGTCATGATGGTCACCTTCAGCGTCACTCTCGCCGCCCCGGGAGGCCTCCACGTCAGCTATGATGGGTAAGTCCCTCTGGCTTCTGCATTCTACACGGACTTGCCTTTAAAGCCACAGCAACGATTACTGAATACATTTCAGATCCTTCGACGAATATGTTGATCCTCCCTACTTGAGAATCTACATATTTTGTGTCAGATTATAAAATTTTGCAGTTGTGTACTCATGTATGTGGACCCATTACTCTGACGTCACGCGTCTTTGTTTACATTTGACTGGATGTCAATGGTGGCAGCTCCCGCAAGCCTACACGCGATAAATGCCAATGAAAGAGCGGGATTTTCAACTCTAGCGACAAGACTGGCATTTGTGCCACATCGGATCAATAATCCAGTTAACAGATGTTGAGATCTAGTCGAAAAGAACCGGCTGTCAGAACAGTGTAATCGCTGCAAGTGAAGAGGAACTCATTTCTTTGAGGGGGGTAGAAATAGCCTAAGCTACTCTATCCCTTTGAGATGTATTTATTACTTATCTCAATAAACATACTTGAACTTGAACTTGAACTCATTTCTTCACATTGATCTCTAATACCAGAGGATGCAACTTGCCTAAAGGGGCACACCTGGGCGGTAAGAGATACCCAATATTCTCGCAGATACCGTGTTTAAGGTTTAGGTGAACCGCCTCCCTCACTCACATCAACTTCACTATCTTCACATCCAGTTATTTTCGACTAGAACACATCATCTTGGAATCCATCTCGATCGCGGAAATCACTCAACAATGAGATAACAAGGACAAAATTGCTAAGAGCTTATACATACCTGCTTGACGAGGCCGGACTCTCGTCAAGCAGGTATATGACGAGGGCTTTCTTGGAAGCCAACACGAAAGAAGGCTTCGTGTTGGAAGCCGCTTCCAACACGAATCTTTCGTGTAATAAGATTCAGAGTTCACATCTGAAGCGTTTACACTCATCCTCGTCATCTCGAAGTGTGTTCGAGGTGCCTTTTCATGTTTTGTATTTTGTGAATAATTTTTGTCATTTACGTTGTATATAATTTATATTCGGGTTTTATTGTCTTAGTATTTTTTAATGGATACTGATTTATATAATGTGAACTTTTTATTGATGATTTTTTAGACATTTTTGCTAATTATGTTCTTGTGTTTTGGTACCGATGATGGAGTTTATTTTCCAAAAGGTTTGTGTTAAATAAATTTGAAGAATATTATATATATATATATATATATATATATATATATATATATATATATATATATATATATATATATATATATGCACTTACTCTAGTTATATAGTCACCCTCCGACTCATCATCCAGGTGGCAGGTGCTGGAGGTGGACCTCAAGGGGAGGTCGGAGGAGGTCAACCTCCTGGAGTTCGACGACACCTTCAACGTACAACTCCTGAGGCAGCACAATCGTAAAGGTTCGTGCTCTCTCACCCAAGTGTACTTGCCTGGTCGAGCTTCAGCTACCAAGCCCCCAAGCATTTCGAGACAATTTTCGCTCACTGTAACGACTATGTTCTCTCGTTTTTCTTATCATATTCACATTTAAAAATGGGTATTGAGATAGCATCAACTCCTTCCCAATTTAACCCATTCCACTGATTTACAGCTATTTATTCATTAAATTTTTACAACTCTGACTTATTTGTGTCTCCAGTTTTCAATTATGTAATCTCATTCTGCTATTATTATTATTTTGAAATATTAATTATTTGCAGTTTTAAATTCCCTCTAAATCTTTTAAGTCGTTATCATGTTCATATTGTTCCTTGTTATCTTCATTTACAGACAACCTCTTAAGTATTTCTTAGTTAATTATGCAGTATATCGTGTGTGTGTGTGTGTGTGTGTGTGTGTGTGTGTGTGTGTGTGCCTGAGTAGCTACACTGTATTCCACTTACAACTGTAAAACAAATGACGTGAGATAATTATAAACATTAACACCAAAATCTTAAAGAGAGTTCCTCACTGTTCCTGGCAGTGATAATGAGAGTTCCTCACTGTACCTGGCAGTGGTAATGGGAGTTCCTCACTGTACCTGTCAGTGATAATGAGAGTTCCTCACTGTACCTGACAGTGATAATGGGAGTTCCTCACTGTACCTGACAGTGGTAATGAGAGTTCCTCACTGTACCTGGCAGGTGTGGCAGAGCTGGCAGTATCACCGAAAGGGTTCGAAGACGTCACCCAACATCTTCAGAACATCAACATTACCTTCAGGACAGCTGTCGAAGACCTCGGCAGGTACGTTCTTCAGCTCCAGGTGAGGCTGAGACGGCCCAGGCGAAGGTGAGGAGGCCTAGGTGAGGCTGAGACGGCCCCCAGGCGAAGGTGAGGAGGCCTAATTGACTCTCAGAAGGCTTTGGTGAGAGTCAGGAGGCTTAAGTGAACGTAAGAAGGCCTAGAGTTAGTGTCAAGAGGCTTAGGTGCGGTTTAGAAGAACTTAGTTGAGTGTCAGGAGGCCTAGGTGAGGTCCAGGTCAGTACAAAGATGTGAGTGATGTAAGGAGGACAGTGTCAGCAGGACAGTGTCAGGAGGACAGTGTCAGGAGGACAGTGTCAGCAGGACAGTGTCAGGTCAGGCTCTTTTTCTCATTCTTGTGGTCAGTTTGTGTACACTGAGGAGCCAGTGTTGGCTCAGCTCATGCAACTGACAACACTTCCAGAGCGAGACAGCTATAGTTCCCAGAATAAGACACATAGCATCCAGAGTGAGACATACAGCTTCTAGAGTGAGACATACAGCTTCCAGAGTGAGACATAGAGCTTCTAGAGTCAAAGAGAGATACAGGTTTCCTCGTATAGTGTTGGTGAGCGTTCTTCTCTCCCCTCAGGGAGCTGGAGTCAGACGGATACTCCCTAAGAGCCGAGCCCGTCACCCCCGGAACCGTCACCTTCGAGCGTTACATGAGCTACGAGGAGGTAAGTGTCGCCCCATAGATAATGCCTCTGATTACTCCCTCAACCCATCACTGCATCCGTTGTTTGTTCATAAGTCACTGAATGTTAGTCCACATACTGTATTCCATTCATTAATATATTTATTGTACTCTAATTACAAGACTGATGTCTGTGTGTGTGGGTTCTTTGCAGATCGTAGCCCATGTGGAGGAGCTGCCAAGTCTTCATCCCGAACTGGTCACCTTGAAGCAGGTAGGGAGGAGTGTGGAAGGTCGTCCTCTCTATCTCCTTACCATCACCTCCTCCTCCAACAACAACAACAACAAACCAATTGTCTTCATCGACGGAGGTAATTGAACTCCTTTTTTTCATTTTCGATTGGTAATTTCATTTGTTTTTCTAATGGTTGCGACTCATTTAGCGCTGAATCCCACTCATTAAGTGGTGGGGTTGTCTAAACGCCGAGTCCTTCTCACTAAGAAAGTCCAACTTGTTAAGTGCTAAGTCGATCTCACGAAGTGGTGATGGAGTCCATCTGTCTCCAGGTATCCACGCCCGTGAGTGGATCAGTCCGTCGGCGGCGCTGAACGTGGTGGGCCGCCTGCTGGAGAATCCGGCGCTTACCCGTGACGTGGAGTGGCGGGTCATGCCTCTACTCAACCCCGACGGGTACATCCACACCTGGACCAAGGTCAGTCCGCACCCCTTCCGCTCTGTTCCTCCCCAGGCCCTCTCTCCCTCACCTCTCCTTCCGTCTCTCACCCCTCCTTCCGTGTCTCACACCCCCTCCTTCTGTCTCTTCTCCCTCCCATTTCTTTCACGTTCTAGCCCCCTATACCACCTTACATTCGGGATACTGTCACGACCTATTCCAAGATTGCTGTACGAACTCATTCCCATTATACAGGAGCACATACAATGAGTGCCGTCCCCTGTCTCCCCTTCCCCCAAACTTCACCAAGATCATGAGTGCCACCCAGCAAACACATAACGTAAACACAACTGTATAACACACCTTGTCACGCTGTTACAATGTATAATTAACGTTAGGGGTTACCTTGTAAGTCTGGCATAAGAACCTATCATTACCTTTACAACACCTCGCCCAGGATCGCCTCTGGAGGAAGAATCGGGCGCAGACATCCTCCGCCAAGTGCCCCGGTGTCGACCTCAACAGGAACTTCGACTTCCACTGGGGAGGTGAGCAAGGCTCGGACACCAGTCCCAACTTTCTTCAAGTACACAGCGATTTGCTGCGTAATCTTTATTAGAAATTTCTTGAATTAGAATTATGCAATCATTTTTTTAGTTGTTTCTGGTGAGAGTACTATTTATTCTTTGAAAATGATCTGTTATAAGAAATGTTTGTCTGTCTAAAGTTGGAAGCCAGAAGGTTAGGGGTAGCCTCACTCAAATTGGCAGGGGGAATGGTGTGGGGTTCGGGATGGACATTGGCAGGTCGGGTTAGGCCAAAGTTAAATTATTTAATAAATATTAGCAAATATAAACACCAGAAAGCTCTTTTCTTGTAGTCAAGCATGTAATATGGCATGTGGTTAACGTGGAGTTTTAAATGTCATAATATAATTTCCGAGACCCGTACATTTCAAATCAAATACAAATACAATACAAATACAAATATTTATTTAGGTAAAGTACATACATACAAGGTAAGATACAAAAGTTGATGGATTTATAGATAGAGCTAGTACATACAATGCCTAAAGCCACTCAAATCAAATGTTTCAAATCTCAATCAAATCAAATCAAATCTCAAATCAACTTGCCCGAAACGCATTGCGTAATAGTGGCTTTAGGCATTGTATGTACTAGCTCTATCTATATATCAATCCATTAATGTAACATCACTTGTATGTATATACCTTACCTGAATAAACATCTGAATCTGAATCTGAATCATCTGAATCTGTTTATTCAGGTAAAAGTACATACATACAAGATGAGTTACAAA
>NC_091229.1:22379610-22412110 GCF_040958095.1 Procambarus clarkii | reverse complement strand
AGAACGACATGACGAATTAACAACAGAAGCGGTGTTACCTAACACTGTTCCTCCTGCTGGAGTAGATGTTGCGACTTCTGTTTTGTCCGACACCTTTGTCCTCACTGAACCAGATATTGTGATTGGTGTTTTGTCCAACTCTGATGTTCCTGGCGGACAAGATATCGCAACTGCTATTTTGTCTGACGCCGAAGTTCCTATTGAACAAGATGTCGCAATTGTTGTTTTGTCTGACACCGTTAACCCCATTAAACCGGACATCTCGACAGCTGTGTTGACTGACGCCATTAACCCCGCTAAACCGGACATCTCGACGGCTGTGTTGACTGACGCCATTAACCCCGATAAACCTGACATCTTGACGGCTGTGTTGACTGACGCCATTAACCCCGATAAACCGGACATCTCGACGGCTGTGTTGACTGACGCCATTAACCCCGATAAACCGGACATCTCGACGGCTGTCTTGACTGACACCATTAACCCCGCTAAACCGGATATCTTGACGGCTGTGTTGACTGACACCATTAACCCCGATAAACCGGACATCTCGACGGCTGTGTTGACTGACGCCATTAACCCCGCTAAACCGGACATCTCGACGGCTGTGTTGACTGACACCATTAACCCCGTTAAACCAGACATCTCGACGGCTGTGTTGAATGACGCCATTAACCCCGATAAACCGGACATCTCGACGGCTGTCTTGACTGACACCATTAACCCCGATAAACCGGACATCTCGACGGCTGTCTTGACTGACACCATTAACCCCGACAAACCGGACATCTCGACGGCTGTGTTGGCTGACACCATTAACCCCGATAAACCTGACATCTTGACGGCTGTGTTGACTGACGCCATTAACCCCGCTAAACCGGACATCTCGACGGCTGTGTTGACTGACACCATTAACCCCGATAAACCGGACATCTCGACGGCTGTTTTGACTGACGCCATTAACCCCGCTAAACCGGACATCTCGACGGCTGTCTTGGCTGACACCATTAACCCCGCTAAACCAGACATCTTAACTGGGGAGACTGTGGTGGATGAAGGTTACGGGTTCTATCCCAAGGTGCGAATTCAGAAGCCCGAAGAGGTCCCTGCTGGCACCCAGCCCGAGCTCTCTGACACGCAGGAGGACGAGGTCATCACTACATACACGCGGGTCTCTAGTGTCTCTGATGAAGGGGTCAACAAACGGGGAGATGACCACACCACCGTGGGAGAAAACGTAGAGCATCACAGAAATGTGTACTCCTATAGCAGTGAGCATAGCAAGCACAGGGATGAGGACAGTGATGAGCACAGACGCCACAGCGATGAGCACAGACACAGCGATGAGCACAGACACCACAGCGATGAGCACAGACACCACAGCGATGAGCACAGACACCACAGCGATGAGCACAGAAACCACAGCGATGAGCACAGACGCCACAGCGATGAGCACAGACACCACAGCAATGAGCACAGAAACCACAGCGGTGAGCAGGAAGACAGGAATAGCCGCGAGAAGAGATAGTGACCTTCCAGCGAGAATGCTGACACCGGACCTGAAGACAAACATCACCATACAGACCCACCAGTCTCCTCATACGGGCCAATAAACCCTCTACAGTTCCCGTATTTTAATGTTCTTATGTTCGTCATACCGTCGTTACTGTTGCCGGCACCACTGAGACCCCACGAACCCCTAAACAGATCCCTGAGACCCCACGAACCCCTAAACCGATCCCTGAGACCCCAGGAACCCCTAAACAGATCCCTAAGACCCCACGAACCCCTAAACAAATTCCTGAGACCACACGAACCCCTAAACAGATCCCTTAGACCCCACGAACCCCTAAACAGATTCCTGAGACCACACGAACCCCTAAACAGGTCCCTGAGACTCCACGAACCCCTAAACAGATCCCTGAGACCCCACGAACCCCTAAACAGATCCCCGTGAACCCAATACCGGCCCAGGTACACTTCACTGGACCCCACATTCACCCAGAATGCGAAAATATCCAAAACATTTGGTCGAAACAAAAGGGTGGTAAGCAACAGTTACAAAATTAACAATGAGCTTTGTTAGTGTAATGGTTTGAGGGTGTTAGACAAAGACAGCTGAGTTGAGACACACGTGTGGCTTCAGCTAGCAGTGGTGACACACCTGTTGAGCTTGGTCACACCTGTTGAGCTTGGCCATATCTGCTGACCTGAGCCACGCCAGTTTCTCATTAGGAGTTATTTCAGAACGTGCTACCTATATTATTATTATTATTATTATTATTATTATTATTGCCATCTAAACTAAGATGATGATAATTTCCCTTATTTCTAATGTTTTGTTGTTTTCTTCAATTAATAAATAAACGATGCATTTTTGTTTGTCTTGTGTTTGTCCATATCTGCTTTATTGTTGTGATGTTTTCCGACAGTAAATTTCAATACTGATTTTGTGGTTTGAGTTAGTTTATAACATTAGCGTACACAAATGTTTACACACACAAAAATTAGTTAGTAGTTAGTAACAGTTGATTGAATGACAGTTGAGAGGCGGGCCGAAAGAGCAGAGCTCAACCCCCGCAAGCACAACTAGGTGAATACACACACACACACACACAAACCTTGTACACCACATATGTCAGACCAGTCCTGGAGTATGCGGCCCCAGCATGGAGCCCGTACCATGTCAAGCACAAGGCGAAGCTTGAAAAAGTTCAGAGATATGCCACTAGGCTAGTTCTAGAACTAAGAGGCATGAGTTACGAAGAAAGGCTGCGGGAAATGCAACTCATGACACTGGAAGACAGAAGAGTAAGGGGAGACTACCTACAAAATTCTCAGAGGAATTGACAGAGTAGATAAAGGCAAACTGTTTAACACGGGTGGGACGCGAACAAGGGAACACAGGTGGAAACTGAGTACCCACATGAGCCACAGGGACGTTAAAAAGAACTTTTTCAGTGCCAGAGTAGTTAACAAGTGGAATGCATTAGGCAGTGATGTGGTGGAGGCTGACTCCATACACAGTTTCAAATGTAGATATGATAGAGCCCAGTAGGCTCAGGAATATGTACATCAGTTGACAGTTGAGAGGCAGAACCAAAGAGCCAGAGCTCAACCCCCCCGCAAGCACAATTAGGTGAATACACACACACACCTCACCCTAAATGATTCGAACCAAAACAGCTTGGGCTCCATGAACCCTAACATATCCAGTACTATACCAAATAGACCATACTGACTGTACAAACAGATTGGAAGCCGTGAGACTTTTACCCCAACCTCCGACAGCACTCGACGGTCAATTTTAAGGAACATATATTTCATTGTATTACCTCACTGTTGGGTCCTCGTGAGTAACACAAATACTCAGTACAAATACACACAAATACTCTAGTTGGTATAGTACTGTTTACACTGGGGTGTATGGTGCCCTGGCTGTCTGGGGTCGAAACAAGGTGAAATGTGTATTGGTTATAAAATATTTTTTCAGCTTCGCTACTAAATTGATTCTGAGTTGAAACATTATATATTATTTAGGAGCTTGTCCTAAAAGCAAATCCATTACTATGCGAAACCCTCCCCCCCCCCCCTTCCCCCCAAACCACCTGGATAGTTATCTAGATATTTGTGATGGTCTGAAAGCATATTACGGTTCTAGTTATAGTCTACATGTAAACTGGCAAATTAACCTTAGTTGAAAACTGAGATTAAGTTTATTGTATTATAAATTGTTAGTTTAAAATATAAAAAGTGTATGCTGAAAACATTTTCTTTGAAGAATTTCGTTTTCAGTGAATGGAATTCTCGGGTACACTGAAATAGTTTTCAAATTCCATATTTCCCATTATCATCAATAATACACCGTACTAAAGTAACCACGCGTAATGAAACCTAACCTAACCATGAACATAAAAGTAGATATTAGCACTAATTATGTAGTCATTCTCAATCCATTCCCGTGAGCGTATTTTTCCCCTGAGGACAGGTTCTAGAGCAGTACCTAAGCATTATTGATATAAATCAATAATGCTACGATTTAATGTGATGCTCACATGCAAAGTTAAGGTTTTTCTGTCGTGGTCAAGCCTAAGTTACGAACGTTTACATTAACACATTATATTAATAACATATTATATTAAGTGTTTAATATTTATTGGGATTGTTTATTATTGTTTATTTAATCACAATTATTGCTAGCAGGTTGTTATTAAATTTCAGGCGATGAGTCACAATAACGTGGCTAAAGTATGATGACCAGACCACACACTAGAAGGTGAAGGGACGACGACGACGTTTCGGTCCGTCCTGGACCATTCTCAAGTCGATTGAGATGAGGAAGTAGAGACAGATAATAAATAGGCACGAGAGATGAGGAGCAAAGTAAGGTGTAAGGTGTGTTTTGTTATTAAATTATTATATGAAATCTACCTATTATTATCCCTCTCTGTTGATTACTCGAGACTGGGCAAGTACGCGGTGTAAGTAATTAGCAAAAGAAGGCACCAAGCCGGGAAGGCTATGTAGCCTGTCAATATATGGAACACCTGTGTGTGGGGAAGTGGGGGGGGGGGGGGTTGATGGAGCAGATGGTTCTACCTGGAATGTGTTGCTAGCATTAGGTCACGTCCATGGGGGAGCATGTGGTCGTGTAGGTGTTTCTATGTTGAGAGATATTTCACTTTCTCCCCCGGCCCAACTCTGCTAGCCTAGTGATAAACACAAACTTGGTTGCATCAACCGTCCTGACTCACTTCGGGGGCTCTGACAGCCGCCTGCTCATCATCACATTACAGAAAATGAATATTCTTTTCTGACACTTTTTTTTAAGCGTTCCAATGCACCATTGGCAGGTTTACATGTTATGGCTACCCTACAATTTTATGAAGAGCAGCCATCTGGTGCAATGCCATGTAAAGCAAAGATTAGCAAGTCATTTGTTGGTAATTCGTTATGCGGGATAAGACAGGTTCTTGCAGGTAACAGCAGCTCAGAAGTTGAAGGGCACAGACACATTTTACAGGGCTTGTCGACACTCTCACAGAGCAAACGCGCCTCTATTGTAAAATGTAAATGTAAAAACTCCTGCCCCACTTTGGACGACACTACGTGTTGTCTCTCTCTGTTATGGTCAAGGTTTGTCATGCAGACTTATACGCGATGGTACCATGTTTAATCCCCGGGGAGAGGGCCAGGGCGAGGAAGGTGAGGTGTGCACTTCTACCTTTCCTTCCACCCCGTTAAAATTCCATACAGTTGCTCGCCCAAGGTCAGACTCCGCGCCAGCTACGGAATTCTCTTCATTATTCGCCAATTGTGCCACTTCAGAGGTAATCTGTCGATGTTGGTATTCATGCGAGTCTCGCGCGAGGACACCTCTCTCTCTCTGTCTCCGAGTTCATTCTAGTCACAATGGACAGCAAACCAATATCGCATCTTACACAAGAAGCCAGAAGCCTCTGCTTGTTACGTCCGATGCCCTTGTGCATCTCCGTGAACTGACCTGGAGGTTATCACCAATCAGACGCCGGAGATGAGCATCTGATTGATGCCCCGGACGAGGGTGGAGGCGGTACTGACATCTACCGCAACATCATAGCGACTTCGTCACACTGATGACGATAATTATATATAAAATAGTTTGTCTCCACGGTGACACACTCGAGCCCAACAAGGCTGTCTTCATGCCAGTGAAAGTTGTGAACATTCTCGTTTTGTCGTTCGTCAAGTAGGTGAGACCAGATAAGGAATATTAAGAGAACAAAAGCAGTTTTCCTTGGTAGGATATTTGTATGAGTAGAGGAGCAACTGTGGGTGTGTTAACGTGACTTATATTTAAGGAGAACAGCGAGTACAACTTATGTGTTTATACCTACATATGGACGTATTCTAATGTGTGTATGTGTACTCATCTAATTGTTATCTTGAGATGATTTCGGGGCTTTTTAGTGTCCCCCTCGGCCCGGTCCTCGACCAGGCCTCTACCCCCAGGAAGCAGCCCGTGATAGCTGACTAACACCCAGGTACCTATTTTACTGCTAGGTAACAGGGGCATAGGGTGAAAGAAACTCTGCCCATTGTTTCTCGTACATTTTTGTACTTGCGGGAGTTGAATTTTAGTTCCTTAGTTCAGTTTTTCGACCTTTATTTTACTGGATTACAAGTTCCCGAGTCTCCATGGGCTGTCATATTTACATCTGATGCTCTGCATGGAGTCTGCTTAGACTCGGTTATAACAATACTAATCATGTTGACCAGACCACACACTAGAAGTTGAAGGGACGACGACGTTTCGGTCCGTCCTGGACCATTCTCAAGGATCGACTTGAGAATGGCCCAGGACGGACCGAAACGTCGTCGTCCCTTCAACTTCTAGTGTGTGGTCTGGTCAACATACTTCAGCCACGTTATTGTGACTCATCACCTGCATATGAATACTAATCATTATCTAGTTAAAATTATAATAAGTATCTGTGGGGGGGGGGGGGGGAATTTACATTGCCTGTTGACGTAGAGCTGACCAAATGTAAACTGTTAGGAGAATTGTTCACCAGGTGGAGACGGAGACAAATGGGCAAAACGTTTCTTTCATCTTGATGCCCCCTGTTACCTAGCAGTAAATAGGTACCTGGGAGTTAGCTGCTATGGGCTGCTGCTTCCTGGGGGATGTGTAACAAAAAGGAGACCTGGTCGAGGACCGGGCCGCGGAGACGCTAAGCCCCGAAATCATCTCAATATAACCACACCCTCCGTCACTATACACGTGGTGGAGTGCGAAGAGATGCGTGAATTTAGAGACAGTTCTAAAATAAATGATCAAGAAATGTGTAAATACTTAATTCAAAATGATCTACTTCCACAAATTTTAGCCAAATATCTCCAGTTTGTTAATCATTATAGATAAGAAATAATGGTGATTGTGACCTTTCCACCTCCGCCCACTGGATGGGTATGGGGCGCATAATAAATGAACTAAACATGGCATTTGTTCACTATTCTGACAATGAAATATATATTTTTTTGTGTTTTTTTTTCTGGCTCATCTGTGTACTTAGTTTCCAGTTGTTTGAGTTTGTGTTCTGACAAACAAGAACTCTGTTGCTTTTGTTTGTCCATCTTTGTCTGTTCTGTTAATTGCCCCCAAGAATGGTGTATGTTTATATATATATATATATATATATATATATATATATATATATATATATATATATATATATATATATTCAAGAGTTTTTACATTCTTGTATTTGATACGTTGTAATCATATCATACCAGATTCTTCTAGCTTCCAGTAGCGCGAGGTTTATTCACCTTAACATGTTTGACAACATGAATGCTTCACTAAGCGAGAGGCTACTAGAGTTTAACTCAAGCAAATGCAAGGTGCCTGGGCTTGGGTATGCCATGTAACTCATACCCTTCAGCTCTGGGCCTGCACGCTGGTACCGTATATTACAGAATGGGTCCTGACATGTGTGTGTGGCATACAAGGCCCTGTAATACAGCTTCTTGCTCAGATTTTTTATGGTGGTAACTTTGGATGTGTAACGGCTGATGTCTGTTTTAATGTGGGCTTATAGCGACAGCTTCGAGGTAATGTCAGTCTACAAGTCTTTTTTTCCACTTTCGAGTCTAGGAGGGTTACTTCTCAGCTGGGGCACCTCTTGTGGCCCGTCATCCATTTCCAATATCTTGTTTCATTACCTTGCATTTGCTTGAGTTAAACTCTAGTAGCCTCTCGCTTGGTCAAGCTTTCATGTTGTCAAACATGAAACAAACAACAAACACACGTGCTGGAGACCGGTGTAAACAAACACACGTGCTGGAGACCGGTGTAAACAAACACACGTGCTGGAGACCGGTGTAAACAAACACACGTGCTGGAGACCGCTGTAAACAAACACACGTGCTGGAGACCGCTGTAAACAAACACACGTGCTGGAGACCGGTGTAAACAAACACACGTGCTGGAGACCGGTGTAAACAAACACACGTGCTGGAGACCGGTGTAAACAAACACACGTGCTGGAGACCGCTGTAAACAAACACACGTGCTGGAGACCGGTGTAAACAAACACACGTGCTGGAGACCGGTGTAAACAAACACACGTGCTGGAGACCGCTGTAAACAAACACACGTGCTGGAGTCCGCTGTAAACAAACACACGTGCTGGAGACCGCTGTAAACAAACACACGTGCTGGAGACCGCTGTAAACAAACACACGTGCTGGAGACCGGTGTAAACAAACACACGTGCTGGAGACCGCTGTAAACAAACACACGTGCTGGAGACCGCTGTAAACAAACACACGTGCTGGAGACCGCTGTAAACAAACACACGTGCTGGAGACCGGTGTAAACACCGTTGAAGGTCTCCTGTACACCAGTTGCATAGTGCTCCTGGCAGTATGGGTTCGAGTCACTTCTGGGGTGTGTGAAGCGTAGCCTGGAGGAGAAAATAATAACTACAAGAAGAGGTGAAGACTTGGGTGATGACCTTGCACCAGCAGGAGAAAGTGAAGCGTCTTCCCCCCTCAATCCTTCGACCCCCCCTCCCCCTTCCTCTTGCAACCCTTCCCCTGCACCCCAACCCCTTCCCCTTTCCCCCCTTCCCACCACTCTCCCTGCCAACGACCCCAAGGCACTCCCATTAGAACTCCTCTCTGTCGGGTTGCATGCAAATTGAAACGACTTTTAATATAGAATCGGCCGGTCGGCCGAGCGGACAGCACACTGCACTTGTGATCCTGTGGTCCTGGGTTCGATCCCAGGCGCCGGCGAGAAACAATGGGCTGAGTTTCTTTCACCCTATTGTTACTGCTGTTACCTAGCAGTAAAATAGGTACCTGGGTGTTAGTCAGCTGTCACGGGTTGCTTCCTGGGGGTGGAGGCCTGGTCGAGGACCGGGCCGCGGGGACACTAAAAAGCCCCGAAATCATCTCAAGATAACCTCAGGAATGTTGATAAATGGAATTGTTATGCACTTTGCAATAATATAACACGCGATTACAGAAAAGGTTTATGCAGTTACTGAAGAAGGATCCCGTCGAGGCGGTCACTGAGTGGCGACGTGGGATGCATTACACAATCTTCGGAAGCTGCCAGTGTGACCCAGTTTGCCTGATCCGCGAGTATGTCGTGATCATGTCCCCATCTGACGCTTATCTCTAGTGTTGTAAGATTTATACTTATATGACTTTATCAATGTATCCTAATTGTACCTGGATGTACCTGGACGGGGTTCTAGTGTCTTCAGGTTCGGTAGCTGGATTCAGCTCAACTTCTAAACCTCCTCAGTGATTGTTGTTCTTAACGAGGTTAGTGTGATTGTGTCCTGAGGTATTGAAGTGTCTCTTCAGGTGTTGATGTGTGTCTTCAGGTGTTGATGTGTGTCTTCAGGTGTTGATGTGTGTCTTCAGGTGTTGATGTGTGTCGTCAGGCGTTGATGTGTGTCTTCAGGCGTTGATGTGTGTCTTCAGGCGTTGATGTGTGTCTTCAGGCGTTGATGTGTGTCTTCAGGCGTTGACGTGTGTCTTCAGGCGTTGATGTGTGTCTTCAGGCGTTGATGTGTGTCTTCAGGCGTTGACGTGTGTCTTCAGGCGTTGACGTGTGTCTTCAGGCGTTGACGTGTGTCTTCAGGCGTTGATGTGTGTCTTCAGGCGTTGATGTGTGTCTTCAGGCGTTGATGTGTGTCTTCAGGCGTTGATGTGTGTCTTCAGGTGTTGATGTGTGTCTTCAGGCGTTGATGTGTGTCTTCAGGCGTTGATGTGTGTCTTCAGGCGTTGATGTGTGTCTTCAGGCGTTGATGTGTGTCTTCAGGCGTTGATGTGTGTCTTCAGGCGTTGATGTGTGTCTTCAGGCGTTGATGTGTGTCTTCAGGTGTTGATGTGTGTCTTCAGGCGTTGATGTGTCTCTTCAGGTGTTGACGTGTGTCTTCAGGCGTACCACACACTGACAGCAGACTCTAGTACCCTCAATATCACAACCATTTAAAGTCACACAAGAGTAAACTTTTGGTGACACGAATCCCATTATTAAATCCCATTATTGACGGTTGGCTGAGGCGCGTCTGGGATCATCCCGGACGTAGGTTCGAACCCTCATCACGGCCCTTGTGGATTTGCCCATTATTAAAGCATTACCATTAATGAGAAAATCAGTATGAGCCATGAGGGAGGACCGGGACCTATGTGCTGGGAACACCCATTAACACACTACCATGAATTACCATTAATACCATAGTCTTGAAAGTGATTGACAGTTGAGAGACGGGGCCAGTGAGCCGAAGCTCAACCCCCCCCCCCCCCGCAAGCACAGCTAAGAGAGTTCCACAAGGTGATTGCGATGAGTTTAAATATACCACAGTATTATAGTGTATAAAGCCAGTATGATTATCGAGGAATTATCCCTAAGTACGCAACAGCAGATATTTCAATTATAATACAAACCACTACTATATAATCAGTGCTGATTAATAACAGCTAATTATCCTAATTGATATTCGTTCTGAGTAGCTAAAGGGTTTAGCTACTCAGAACGAAATGTTCATGTAGCACGGGCTATGGTGAGCCCGTAAAGACGCTTCAGAAACCCAGTACACAAGAGGGCCAGGTAAGGGTAAGCATCAGACCTCACTACCTGTGCTTATTAATGGGGGTCAGATAGACATTATCATTTATACTATATTTGCATGTTTCAACAGGCAGGCAATTAGCTCAAACTGCTTTGTTATTGACAAGGCTTCGTAATCCAAATGAATTTCAGGATTCACCTCACAGCTGATGTCATAAAGAGGCCTGTCTCTCTCTTATATATATATATATATATATATATATATATATATATATATATATATATATATATATAAATATATATATATATAAATATATATATATATAAATATATATATATAAATATATATATATAAATATATATATATAAATATATATATATAAATATATATATATAAATATATATATATAAATATATATATATATATATATATATATATATATATATATATATATATATATATATATATATATATATATATATATATATATATATATAATCCGTGGAACACGTGAGTGAAGCATATTTACCCCTATATACTTTATTGTTCCTAAGCCTAGTAAGAATATAATTATTAATACTTTTCAAACTGTTCCTTTGTTTATGTAACGTCCATTCTAAATAATCTGTCCTGTCTATTTCCTTGATAATTTTGTATGTGGTAAATATGTCTCCACTGGCTTTTTTTTATTTGAGGGTTTTATAGCCTTTTCTCGCAAACATCATTTTGTGTTTGACAATAGGTAATTTTGAAGTCGTGTGTATATGCATTCATAGTGTGTATGAGTGTGTGTGTGTGTACGTGCGTTGTTTGTATGTAAATTGTGTGTATGGATATGTACGTACGCGATGTATATACACGTGAACGTACGTGCGTACTATGATGGTGACTTACTATAAATACAGCCAAGAGGGGAAGTTTCCCGACTCTCTCCCCGGGGGCCGGGAAAAGTCCCCAACGACGGGGCGCATCCTGCCACACCGACATACTATCGCGGGGAGCTTCCGACCACAACCCCAAAAAAAAAAGGCGCCATTGTTGCGTTTTCCCGTAACGTTACTCGGCCCTAAAGTGCTTTTTCTCGTCGCTGCGCAAGCGGACCTTAAGACCGCGGTGACGTCGCTGCGCAAGCGGACCTTTAACCCACCGTGACGTATGTGGGAGGAACCTCACGACGTGCAGCGTAAAATAGACGTCTCGCCCTCGGAGCGATCTAACGTATGCTGGTGTCAGTGGTTTGTTCTACACTATAATGACAGTGGTATATCTTGAGATGGTTATCTTGAGATGATTTCGGGGCTTTTAGTGTCCCCGCGGCCCGGTCCTCGACCAGGCCTCCACCCCCCAGGAAGCAGCCCCTGACAGCTGACTAACACCCAGGTACCTATTTGACTGCTAGGTAACAGGGGCATAGGGTGAAAGAAACTCTGCCCATTGTTTCTCGCCGGTGCCTGGGATCGAACCCGGGACCACAGGATCACAAGTCCAGCGTGCTGTCCGCTCAGCCGACCGGCTCCCATAATACTTTAGATCAGTGGTAGAGCCAAGAAACAACTTCCTTGACTGTCATTTCGTGTTGCTTTATATTTGATCCAGCAGAGTTTATTTATTTATTTATTTATTTATATATACGAAGGTATGCAGGCGAAGGTATGCAATCGACTTGAAAATGGTCCAGGACGGACCGAAACGTCGTCGTCCCTTCAATTTCTAGTGTGTGGTCTGGTCAACAGTCTACAAGAAGGTACATTGGGTTTGTGAGAATACATTGGATAGTACAGTATTTACACTCTTGTAAAGCCACTAGTACACGCAGCGTTTCGGGCAGTTACGCATGTTACGCATGTTAGGCATGTTAGGCTCGGGGTCTTGAAGATACTCGACTACTGGCACCGTGATGCCAGCGCGAGCATCCTGTCCTGGCCTCTGTTGCTGCGGCCGCCGTCTCAGTGTCCCCCAGATCTCCGGCCTCGCTCCTCGCTGTCTCGGCCGCTCCGTCCCACACTCTACCTATACGGGAAGGTAAGGGCTCTCTCTCCCTTACGCACCTTCCTACGTGGTAGTGAAGGTCTTTTTTTGCGCCTCGGCTATACTACCTTCATCGTATCAGGTGTTATATATATATTTTAATATTATTGATGTTCGAGTTTTGTGTGTCGTATGACTGGTATTCACAGCCCCCAAACTAGGGGCCTGGCAGCTGAGTGGACGGCGCTCGGGATTCGTAGTCTTGAGGTTCCGGGTTCGATCCTAGGTGGAGGCGGAAACAAATGAGCGGAATTTCTTTCATCCTGACCCCCCCTCCCCCTGATCACCTAGCAGTAAATAGGTGCCTGGGAGTTAGACAGCTGCTACGGGCTGCTTCCTGGGGGTGTGTAACAAAACGGAGGCCTGGTCGAGGACAGGGCCGCGGGGACACTAAGCCCCGAAATCATCTCAAGATAACCTCAAGATGATGTTGTGGATGTAGGTGGCTTCCACAGCCTCTTCTTTCAGTGTATTTCACTTGTTAACTCTCCGTACAGAGTATGAGAGCTTTTCCGAACGTTTCTTTGGCTCATTCGGTTTACAGCTTCAATCTATGTCCCCTTGTGAAATTTTTGTCTCGCCTTAAAGAAGCTGGCTTTGTCCACCTTGCCTATTCTCATCAATATCTTCTATGTAGTGATCATATCCCCTCTGTTCCTTCTCTTGGGTTGAAGGATTGAGTTCCTACAACCTGTTCTCGTAGCTTAGTCCTCTTGTGTCAGAGGATTTTCCTAACCGGGGAAAGGTTAGTTTTGGGCTCCAGGACTCTCTGAAGGGTTATTAAGGCCGCTTTACTAAACTCTGAACAAACTGACACAACAAATTGTCATCTACACTTCAGTGGAAATGAACATTCCATTCACTAGGGCTGTAGGAGACTTGAACTATGGCCTCCACACGTGTGAGAAACTTTCCTTGAACAAATCCACAAGGACCGTGACGAGGATTCGAACCTGCGTCCGGGAACATCCCAGACACTGCCTTAATTCGTTATCGAATCGAATCCTCGTCAAGGCCCTTGTGGATTTGTTCACTTGATGCATCACGTCAGTGTGATCTCTGTGTGTAAATTTTCGTTATTAACACTACTCATAACCCAGTCGATAGAGCTTAGGCCTCGCACGCATGGGGGTTCAGGGTTCGAGCCTCCTGCAGCCCAGGTGAATGGAAACTTTCACAAGTACACTGGAGTTTGGGGCAGTGAAGGCTCCTGAGTTTACACCCACCACCTGGCAAGCTCTCCAAATAATAATGATAATTCCTGATTTACAGCCAAGAGTAGAAACTCTTTCCTCTCCAGCAGGAGAGTTCTGTGATGGTGTGATGGTGGTGGTGGTGGTGGTGTGATGGTGATGTTGGTGATGGTGGTGGTGGTGGTGGTGGTGTGATGGTGATGTTGGTGATGGGGTCAGTCCAGAGTAACAACGATGACATCTTATGAACACCTTTAGTATACATTGATCGTTCAATTTTCCCTGAGCTAGCATTATTATTAGTATCAAGTCTCGGTTCTTAGTGTCAAGTCTCAGTTCTTAGTGTCAAGTCTCAGTTCTTAGTGTCAAGTCTCAGTTCTTAGTGTCAAGTCTCAGTTATTAGTGTCAAGTCTCAGTTCTTAGTGTCAAGTCTCAGTTCTTAGTGTCAAGTCTCAGTTCTTAGTGTCAAGTCTCAGTTCTTAGTGTCAAGTTTCAGTTCTTAGTGTCAAGTCTCAGTTCATAGTGTCAAGTCTCAGTTCTTAGTCTCAAGTCTCAGTTCTTAGTGTCAAGTCTCAGTTCTTAGTGTCAAGTCTCAGTTCTTAGTGTCAAGTCTCAGTTCTTAGTGTCAAGTCTCAGTTCTTAGTCTCAAGTCTCAGTTCTTAGTGTCAAGTCTCAGTTCATAGTGTCAAGTTTCAGTTCTTAGTGTCAAGTTTCAGTTCTTAGTGTCAAGTCTCAGTTATTAGTGTCAAGTCTCAGTTCTTAGTCTCAAGTCTCAGTTCTTAGTGTCAAGTCTCAGTTCATAGTGTCAAGTTTCAGTTCTTAGTGTCAAGTTTCAGTTCTTAGTGTCAAGTCTCAGTTATTAGTGTCAAGTCTCAGTTCTTAGTCTCAAGTCTCAGTTATTAGTGTCAAGTCTCAGTTCTTAGTGTCAAGTCTCAGTTCTTAGTCTCAAGTCTCAGTTATTAGTGTCAAGTCTCAGTTATTAGTGTCAAGTCTCAGTTCTTAGTGTCAAGTCTCAGTTATTAGTGTCAAGTCTCAGTTCTTAGTCTCAAGTCTCAGTTATTAGTGTCAAGTCTCAGTTCTTAGTGTCAAGTCTCAGTTCTTAGTGTCAAGTCTCCATGAACGCACCGATGTAATGCTTTGAACGGGTTCGATTGCCTTATACAACACTTTGTTTATTTTGTTTATTATTTTCTTTAAGCTAAACGACACATTTTCTGTTCGGGAGTCTTGAAAATCACTGAAGATCGGATGATTTTCTTGCCAGACTAAGATCAGTTTAGACATTGTTCATATTTTAGATAATACAAGCGGATAGGTTGATCTGATTGTGGCTTTAGGAAACATCTGTCTGGTAGCCGGTCGGCCGAGCGGACAGCACGCTGCGCTTGTGATCCTGTGGTCCTGGGATCGATCCCGGGCCGGCGAGAAACAATGAGCAGAGTTCCTTTCACCCTATGCCCCTGTTACCTAGCAGTAAAATAGGTACCTGGGTGTTAGTCAGCTGTCACGGGCTGCTTCCTGGAGGTGGAGGCCTGGTCGAGGACCGGGCCGCGGGGACACTAAGCCCCGAAATCATCTCAAGATAACCTCAAGATAGCCACATGTGAAGCCACTTGTTTGGTGGTTAATTGAAGAGGGAAGAAGCTGCGAGGGCGGGGCCTTTGGTGGACATAAAGACATTCAGACCAATCACATCTCTCTTGTACTTGGGAGTCTCGAGGTACGACACTAACCAAGATGCAATAACACACAGAAATCACAATAGCGTGATGCATCAAATGAACAAATCCACAAGGGCCGTGACGAGGATTCGAACCTACGTCCGAGAGCATCAGTCGATTAAGGCAGCGTCTGGGATGCTCTCGAACGTAGACCCAACCACTTGGAGTGGACGGTAGAGCGACGGTCTCGCTTCATGCAGGTCGGCGTTCAATCCCCGACCGTCCAAATGGTTGGGCACCATTCCTTCCCCACCCCCGTCCCATCCCAAATCCTTATCCTGACCCCCTTCCAAATGCTATATAGTCGAAGTGGCTTGGCGCTTTCCCCTGATAATTTCTTCCTCTCGAACGTAGGTTCGAACCCTCGTCACGGCCCTTGTGGATGTGTTCATAAGCTGCAACAGGTTTGGTTCTCATAGTTGCTATTTCTGTGTCGGAGTTTTACCCCCTAGCCATACTGACAACTGTCATGACGACGATTCTAATTAGAAAATCAGTAGGAGTCGTGATGAGGATTCGAACCTATGCTCAA
The DNA here is from genome assembly GCF_040958095.1 of Procambarus clarkii. Lineage (NCBI taxonomy): Eukaryota > Metazoa > Arthropoda > Malacostraca > Decapoda > Cambaridae > Procambarus > Procambarus clarkii. Next base: position 22,396,062 of record NC_091229.1, on the reverse strand, counting down.
GCACACACCTTAGACAACTAGGTCACGACATGGTAAAAAGGATTGTAAAATGGGATCTACTGAATCCACGAGGGTTCCTGAGGCTTCCACTGAAGCCGAACTCGGGTTTTCTTATTGATATATAACATTAATGTGATTTCTCTGTACTATTTAATTGCCATTAATTGAATAAATGATATAATAGTCAAGATTATTGCAATTTTTATATAATTAGTAGCTATTTATTTTTTTTTAGAACCTGCTGCTAAAATGTAATATAATTTTTTCATTAATGACATTTTTACAGGAACTTGGAGTGTTCCAGGAGGTAGAGAGAGTCGCCAGCCACGCCCTGCCAGCCCAGGGTGACACCTGCTTCAGTAGTGTAGTACTATCATGGTCTGGCCTTCTGCTGATGGCCCGCTACCTGGCTCCGTCAAGCCTAGTGTCCTGGGTTGTGGGGGCTGTGCTCCTCATCCCGCTCTTCGCCCACCCTGGAACACAGGGCTTGGAGTTGCAGCCTTCCAGCGAGCCCGCAGCACCAGGCGCGCTGTGCTGGGAGCAGATCCAGCAGGAATACTACAGTGAAAAGTCTAACTCTTCGGGTGGTCCCTTTATATTCAGTGAATGTGCACAGTGTTGCGACAGAATTATTCTTAAAGCCAAGCAGTTGGACTGGATCAGACTTTCCACCTGTGGCAGCAAGACGCTCACATGTTTTCTCAGATTCCCAGACATAAGCGATCGTCTCACTCAAGACATCTTCTGGCTGACATCGAGCGGAGACGACGTGCTCCTCTATATGGGGAACTCCTCTCAAGTGGTCGTCAACTGGGATTACCTCACAGGTGGACAGAAATTACTTGAAATCGTCTTCCTGTTCCTTGGTGTGGTGGTGCTCATGACGACGTGTGCAGGCAACACCCTCGTACTGGCTACCATGCTCAGCAGCCCGGACAGAAGTGATCCTTGGTGGATTGTCCGCACCAGCCTCGCCATCGCCGACCTTCTGTGCGGGGTGTTTGTCATGGGTCTGGCTCTTCATAACTGCCAGTGTCTCATGACCAACCACCTGCGTTTCTCAGAGCTGGAGCACTCACTCGGTGATCTGGGCTTTCATGACGGCCTATTCAACCCGCTCTTTGTCCGACGGGGTTACTCCAGTTTCTGTGGCATTGTATTCGCGGTGACGTCTGTGATGTCCATGCAGTGCCTTGGCTGGTTGGCGCTCGAGAGATTCATGCTTTGCAAGTATCCATTGGAAAACAAAATTCTTACGTCTGCAAGAGTTAAACTGGCGGTTCTCATCATGTGGATAATCTCATTAGTCTTCCCGCTCATCATTGTTTCGACGGGAGAGCTTCCGTGGTGCAGTTTCTTCGACCCTGTCACCAAGCTGACTTTTGTTGTTCCCAAAGACACAAGATTTAGAGCGAGTCACGTTGCGTTTGTGATACTAAGTGTTTACCTCGCTGGGCTGTTCCTCTTCACCGTCATCGCCTCCCTGCAGGCCATGACCATATTCCGCATCAGATCCCGAGAGGAGTTGGACGAGGTAATCGGCAACATCCCGCTCTTCTTGGCCAAGCAGCAAGAGAAGGAGGACCGCAGCATCCTCAGAACAATGCGGTTAATGCTGGTGACGTACCTCGTCTCCGTTGTCCCACAGGTCTTCCTCTTCATTCCAGGCCTCAAGACCCATGTTCGCTTCCTATACTTCATATTCTGGTGGACTTTCGTCTTAAGTTCCTCCTGGAATTGGTACATATACAACATGCGAAGCACCTTTTTCAAGGCCCATCTGATCAAGATGGTGTTAAGATCTCCTTGGCTTCCACAGTTTCTGGAGACGAGACTGAGAATGAGGATACCGCTAGCCTCCACCCTCACCCTGGACTGGGGCTCAGTCTGGCACGAACTAGACGCTGTAATCAAGAAGAAAGAGCACCGGCCCATCAGCTAGATCCTGGAGTGAATGACTGAGTGCATGCACAGTAATATTACCACATACTGGAGAGAGATATGATAAGAAGTGTAAAATAACTCCAATGAAACGTCTGGGGGCCCCATAACCACAATTAGAGACCACAGTGTAAACATCAGAGGCCCAAGACTTTACAATTTCCTCCCGCCAAAAACTGTAGCTGGAACCACAGTGGAAGTTTTGCATCAGAGAATTGGACAAGTTTCTGTTGGGGTTGCCGGGCATTGCCAGGATACTACACCAACACTGCCATTCACTGCCGGCTCAGCCTGGCTGTGATGGCTACGTGGGGCTGTAAGGCCACGAAGACACAGTCTCACAGACCAGGCTGGACTCGTCAGGGAAGGCTGGCCCTAAGTCAGGTTGCGGGAATGGATAATTCCCGCAGAATTATCTCGTCAGTTATAATTCTCGTCAGAATACGTATTGTATAAAAGAATACATACAATACATACTGCTTGTATCAAAGATTATATACTGATTGAAAACATTGTAAATGATTTATTCAATTAAAACATTTTGACGGGTTTTTAGTTTTCATTTAATACTATTTCCACTCAAATATGTACTTTAATGCACCGCTGATACGAGAAGATATCGTACCGTTATAACTTGCGGATACTGTACCGCTATTATGTCTAGATATTCTACCGTTATCTTACCAGGATACTTTACCTTATCATGCCAGGATATTGCACCGTTATAATTCCTGAAAATGTAAAGTAAATCATTAAATAATTACAAATTAAGTAAATAAATTAAGTAATTATTAAATAATAATAGGTAAACAATAAATAAGATTATCAGGTACCAAACTTGTTATCATACTTGAATAAAATATATGTATACTTAGCAAATCGCTGTCATAGAGTTATACATAATAATAGAGCACACGTTAGAGGGTGTATTGGCCCATAAGAGGCAGCTCCTATGTATATCCATCCAAACTTATCCATAATATATATAAAGTGTGTCCAACGCTTGAAACAATGAAACAATGCAGCGAGCCCATGTGTACTATATACCGACTGTCTCCTAAATGGGCATGTGAAGGCCTAGATGAAATTTACCACGAAACGTAATGCATTTTTATTTAATGCATTCCGTTTTGTGTCGAGAGAGAAAGAGAGAGAGAGAGAGAGAGAGAGAGAGAGAGAGAGAGAGAGAGAGAGAGAGAGAGAGAGAGAGAGAAAGAGAGAGAGAGATCTTCATATACAAGTCGAGTGGTATTCTTAGTCTTGTAGAATATGGCGCACTGCATCTTTTGTTTAGTGTCCTTAGGGGTCAAGACTTCTAGACACAAGATCTGTAGTCTTGTGCAGGAACTAAAGAGATATTTCAGCTGCAGAGTTAGATATGGATAGGTCCTGAAGTGTTGACTTCTCCATAGTGGTTCACCTTCCTCTTGTTGATATCTTCCTAATACCTATTGGAGTAATGTGTACAAGGACTTGCTTGCTCTCTCTCTCTCTCACTAGGGCTGTGAGAGAGGATGCGTCTGTGTTGACATTCAAGTCATGATTCTGTGCATTCACGACTTTGCAAGTTGCCTTCACGTCATCAATATACATACACCTACATACCCTTCGGTGCTGATCAAGCACCGAACGGTAGAGTATCCGTCTGTCAACGGTACAGACAGCTTCTGTCAACGGTACAGACAGCTTCTGTCTGTCAACGGTACAGTTTCCTGGCCTTATAACCGTACAGTATCCTGGCATGACAACGGCCTGGTATGATACCTACATAAGTTTCGGTACTGACCAAGCAGGTGGAGAGGCCAAGAGGACGCCCCCACCTTTTAGCTGTTTCCACAGGTTATCTTGAGGTTATCTTGAGATGATTTCGGGGCTTTTTTTTTAGTGTCCCTGCGGCCCGGTCCTCGACCAGGCCTCCACCCCCGGGAAGCAGCCCGTGACAGCTGACTAACACCCAGGTACCTATTTTACTGCTAGGTAACAGGGACATAGGATGAAAGAAACTCTGCCCATTGTTTCTCGCCGGCGCCTGGGATCGAACCCAGGACCACAGGATCACAAGTCCAGCGTGCTGTCCGCTCGGCCGACCGGCTCTCCAGGGAAACAGCAAAATCCATCAAGTGCAGGTGACTTTAAGTTCAATTCACCTTTGTTCCCATAGTGTCTGAGACGCATGGCCCCCTGGGGTAGGAGCACCTTGGGATTCCTCAAAGAATTGGATTCCAGGGTCATTGACATCACCAGAGACCCAAGAGCTGCCAGTTTCCTGTTCCAGCGCTTCAGTGTGAGCTCGAAAACTTATGATAACCATCTTTGTACCCTATATGTAACTCCTTTTTTCTAACAAAGTTCAAATAAAACAAATATGTATGTGTACATACAAAAGAATGGGGTTGGTATTAGAAGATAATATTAGTGTTCAGTGAGAAACCACAAGGCCTTCTCTGAATACTTTTTATTTTCTTCTCCGAAGCTATGGGTCCCCACATTGGCACCAGAGGTGGTACCCTCCCAAACTTTATAATATATATATATATATATATATATATATATATATATATATATATATATATATATATATATATATATATATATATATATATATATATATATATATAATATATATGCGAACAAGCCAGAATGGTCCCCTGGACAATATGCAACTGAAAACTCACACCCCAGAAGTGACTCGAACCCATACTCCCAGAAGCAACGCAACTGGTATGTACAAGACGCCTTAATCCACTTGACCATCACGACCGGACATAATGAGGTGATAGCCGAGGCTATTTGAACCACCCCACCGCCGGCACTCGGATAGTTATCTTGGGCATAGCATTTTACCAAATCACCTCATTCTTAGGGGCACACGTGAGGAACACAAATGCGAACAAGCCAGAATGGTCCCCTGGACAATATGCAACTGAAAACTCACACCCCAGAAGTGACTCGAACCCATAATCCACTTGACTCGTGATGGTCAAGTGGATTAAGGCGTCTTGTACATACCAGTTGCGTTGCTTCTGGGAGTATGGGTTCGAGTCACTTCTGGGGTGTGAGTTTTCAGTTATAAATATATATATATATATATTATATATATATATATATAAATATATATATATATTAAATATATATATTATATATATATTATATATATATATATATATATATATATATATATATATATATATATATATATATATATATATATATATATATATATATATATATATAACACGCTGATGGCTTGAATGCTTTCGTATTTTTAAACGCGTCTGAAGATTTGATTGAATTAATTGATTTTAAATTAATATCCCATATAAATGTCTTTTTTTGTATTGCTGTTGTATTATTCAGTCTTGCATTAACTACAACGATTTTATAAAAGTTTGCAATTTCTATTTAAGTGTTAATGCACTATATGTAAAATGCTGGAGACTGGTATTTTGTTAATTATTTTAACCAAGAAGAACATCCCTCCCGCCTGTAGAAAGAAATCCTACAGCCTCTTGAAGAGGTTACTACGATAACCATTCTCTGACACTAAGTCAACACACAGTAACTCAAGGCTCAGGGGTGCCAGTGATATCTCCTCCTTAGTGAAGTGCCTCAAAAGACAATACCAAACTAACGAGAAAGATGAAAACAGATCACAGTACTCCAAGACAACTTAGATAAACGAATTTATTGCCAGAGAGATGGCTGCCAGAATTTAATCCAAACTAAAGCAATGTAATGAGAATAGAATCGTGTGGCAGAAGACCGACTGGGCAATAACCAATAGCTCTCGTGGTAAAAATAAAGGAAAAAAATATCACATGACAGCAGACATACACAACAAAATTACCACGGGCTCAAAACACTAGAACCCTACCAACACAGGCTGTGAAGAAGACCCGAGGCTATCTTCAAGAAGGTGAGTGCTTTACACAAGGTACTTGTGAGACCCTTGCTGGATCCTGTAGGCTAATCTTAGTTCTAGAACTGCCACCTACAATAGGCTAATCTTGTCTGCTTTACACAAGGTACTTGTGAGGACTTTGATGGAACCTGTAGGCTAATCTTAGTTCTTGAACTGCCACCCACAATAGGCTAGTCTTGTCTGCTTTACACAAGGTACTTGTGAGGACCTTGATGGAACCTGTAGGCTAATCTTAGATCTAGAACTGCCACCCACAATAGGCTAGTCTTGTCACGGGTCCTCCACCTACAGAACCACACAACGAAACTTAGAATCGATCAAAGTCTGACCCCCAGAGCCGAGAGAATTAGACTTGACAATGATGCGAAATTCAATTTCAAATAGTTTCTTTATTATGCACCCCATACTCATCCCATGGGCTGTGGTGGAAAGGGTTAGAGGATGCGAAAGACAAGGAAGAGGCACAACGTGTTCAAGATGTCCCAAGATTTTCGGGGTGATTGACAAGCTGATAACTCAAGACATTAAAGAAGATAACGAGATAATTAAGACATCATGGTTGGGAAGCTAGAGAGCCAGACAGGAGGAAAAACATGGCAACAGTTCCCAAACGCCGGGTTAGCAGAGGTCAGGTGTATGCAGGCCGTGTCCTCGTGGCGGCTCCAGACATCTACCGGTATATATAAGACTTGGGGAGGATCAAGATGCTCACTTGTTATCTCAAGAGCGTCGTGAAGATGAACGCGGTGAGTTGGGAACAGTGCCATACCTGCTGGCCCTTAGTAAGACAGGCTGAGGCACAGTGCCATACCTTCTGGGTCTTAGTAGACAGGCTGAGGCACAGTGCCTTACCTGCTGGCCCTTAGTAAGACAGGCTGAGGCACAGTGCCATACCTTCTGGGTCTTAGCAGACAGGCTGAGGCACAGTGCCTTACCTGCTGGCCCTTAGTAGACAGGCTGAGGCACAGTGCCATACCTTCTGGGTCTTAGTAGACAGGCTGAGGCACAGTGCCTTACCTGCTGGCCCTTAGTAGACAGGCTGAGGCACAGTGCCTTACCTGCTGGCCCTTAGTAGACAGGCTGAGGCACAGTGCCTCACCTGCTGCCTCTTAGTAGACAGGCTGAGGCACAGTGCCTCACCTGCTGCCTCTTAGTAAGACAGGTTAGGGCACAGTGCCATACCTGCTGGCCCTTAGTAAGACAGGCTGAGGCACAGTGCCATACCTTCTGGGTCTTAGTAGACAGGCTGAGGCACAGTGCCTCACCTGCTGCCTCTTAGTAAGACAGGCTAAGGCACAGTGCCTCACCTGCTGCCTCTTAGTAAGACAGGTTAGGGCACAGTGCCTTACCTGCTGGCCCTTAGTAAGACAGGCTGAGGCACAGTGCCTTACCTGCTGGCCCTTAGTAGACAGGCTGAGGCACAGTGCCTCACCTGCTGCCTCTTAGTAAGACAGGCTAAGGCACAGTGCCTTACCTGCTGGCCCTTAGTAAGACAGGCTGAGGCACAGTGCCTTACCGGCATGGGCAAATATTTTCGTACATCTGGACACACTAGTTCAGTCTAACGGCAATGCAACACACGGTACCGTAGGTCAGGCGCCGTAGGTCAGGCGCCGTAGGTCAGGCGCCGTAGGTCAAGTGCTGTAGGTCAGGCGCCGTAGGTCAGGCGCCGTAGGTCAAGTGCCGTAGGTCAGTTGAAGGTCAGCTGCGTATATGTTGGGGAGAGTGGCGGAAGGTGAGGTGCTGTCGTCTGGCACGCCGCCTGGCAGTGCCGCCTCCTGTTCCATGTAGCCAACAATCCTGATCTGAATGTTGATGTTTCAATTGCTGTGTTGCAGGTAACGTTGCTGTGGTTGGGGTTGACGACGGTGATCGCTGCTCCTCAGTACTTTGTACCATCGCCCCCAGCGCCTCCTCAACCAACCTACGGCACCCCAGCACCTATCCGACCATCCTACGGCACCCCAGCACCTCCCCGACCAACTTACGGCACTCCAGCACCTACCCGACCATCCTACGGCACCCCAGCACCTACCCGACCAACCTACGGAACCCCAGCACCTACCCGACCAACTTACGGCACCCCAGCACCTACCCGACCAACTTACGGCACCCCAGCACCTCCCCGACCAACTTACGGCACTCCAGCACCTACCCGACCATCCTACGGCACCCCAGCACCTACCCGACCATCCTACGGCACCCCAGTACCTCCCCGACCAACTTACGGCACCCCAGCACCTCCCCGACCAACTTACGGCACCCCAGCGCCTCCCCAACCAACGTATGGAACCCCAGCACCTACCCGACCATCCTACGGAACCCCAGCACCTACCCGACCATCCTACGGCACCCCAGCACCTCCCCAACCATCCTACCGTCCCCCAGCACCTACCCGACCAACCTACGGCACCCCAGCACCTACCCGACCATCCTACGGAACCCCAGTTCCACCAATCTACGGCACTCCAGAAGCCGCGAAATCCCAGGTTGAGATCGTAACTGACGAGCGCGAGGGACCTGACGCGGAGGGAAACTACAGCTTCAACTTCGCGGGAGCTGACGGCACCAGTCGTCAGGAGCAGGGCGCCCCCCAGGGAGAGACTGGCGCCGTGGCTACCCAGGGAGGATGGTCGTGAGTATCCGTGTCCCTCGACGCCTCAGTCTGGCAATTCTAGGTGTATGAATGATCTTTCTCGCCCCCTTTTTGGGGAGATTGGCACCTTCCTCTCACTAGCGATGCCTTCGGCTCCTGTCAGTGGAGCTGGTAACTGTACTTTCATCGTCATATAATTGTTACTAGAGTTTAGCTGTCTTCAATGGGAGATTATACAGTCCTACAGCAAGGTAGGAAAACAAAAGACAATTATGTCTTGAAAACACATATTTAACCGTTCACAATAGAGTTGAAATGTGTTTCTTAACTCTTAAAGGCGCGTTTTGGGACAATTGACGGTTTTCACTAAATAATGAGTTGGATTCTGCCTATACATCCCTGTAAATGTAAAGTTTTGACATCTTTCTGGCTTGTATTATCCGATTAGAATGTAAAAAGTTTTTATTATATTTTAAATGTCATAACCTGAAATAATTATTTAAGCTTGTGGTATTACAGTGACAAAATTTGAAGCACAGATATCGGTATAAGATTTAATATAAATTCTATATATCCAAAGATATATGTGGAATTTACTTTAAATATTGTGCATATTTGCTCACGTGGAGAAAAATTAAATATAATTTTGTTCTAATATTTTTAGATTTGCATATAACAGAGTAAAGGAGGGCTGAGTTAATGGCACATTTTAAGGGTTAAAAACACTAGTATAGCTGTTCACACTTTAACTGCATTGTGATAATATACTCATGATGATATACTCAAATACTCATGATGATAAACGACTCACCACACATTGTTCAGCCTGGCGGGTCGTGGAATTAATAATTCCCTGCAAGGTGAACATTATCATATATAGGAAGTAGTACACATATATCTGTTGTAAACCTGCGTCTTTTGTTGTCTCCTGGCCACAGGTTCACCTTCCCCGACGGCACTCCGGGTCAGTTCACCTTCGTGGCCGACGCTAATGGCTTCAATGTGAAGTCCGACCTGCTGCCCGTGGGTCCGCCCTTGCCTGCTCACGCCATTGCCCAGATCGAGGCAGCTAAAAAGGAGGCAGAAGCTGCAGCCGCTGCAGCCGCTTCTCCTCCTGCACCAGTGAACAATTATATATAAATTTAGACATCTGACTTTCTGTTCAAAATTGTTGTATAAGAACTGTGTCTAGAGGTTAGCTGTTTCAAGGCTCCTTCGACATTTGATATTAATTATTGTTCATGCTGAATAATTCTCAAATTTCACTAAGTTTCCAAGCTGTCTTGAGTTTTCTGTCTGAAAGATCATAAGACTTAGAGATGGAGGTCTGAGACTTTGCGGTGCCTTGGCTGCCTCGCAAGACTACAAGTCTGGTTTTCAACTAGCCGTTGGTCATATCACTAATTTTTAACTGCCTTTAATCTTTTTATATAAAATACAATTGCCTTCAGTCACGTACATAGCATTTAGCTGTTTTCATTGTGGTATATAAGCTATCTTCAACTGTCTTCAACCAGGCGAGGAGTCACAATAACGTGACTGAAAAATGTTGGCCCAACCACACACTAGAAAGTGAAGGGACGACGACGTTTCGGTCCGTCTTGGACCATTCTCAAGTCGATTGTGAGACTTGACACAAGAATGGTCCAGGACGGACCGAAGCCTCGTCGTCCCTTCACTTTCTAGTGTGTGGTTTGGTCAACTGTCTTCAACCACCAATTATCAGCTTCCTGCGCCATTATGATGCTTGAGATCTCTGTCACTCTGCGACTTCTTGCCTGCTTGCTCACCTGGATTATCTTACTAGTTACCTTCCATGTTTGATTGAGCCTCCGGCCGCCAGGGGCTTTGAGTGCATATATATGTTACTTAACTTTAAATTATAATCGTTGTATATATTATGCAGTACTGAATCATTAAATAATAATTCAATGTACTTTTTTTCCTTGCCAATTTATGTGACTCATTTTATCCCATTCACGGATACATAGCACCAATTTAAAATTAGAATATTCATACTTAATGTGCTGTTTTAGCCTCTTGGGTCGTCGGTAGTAGTAGCGAAGCCTGAAAGTTTGGACGAAGCTTGAGAACAAGAAGCCTCTTTCAATTTGCGAGCAAGCAGGAGGCTGCTAAGGTACAGATCATTCGAGTGCTGATGCGAGCCCACATGTGCTTGACGTCAGGGACAACACATCAGGTGCAGACGCTCCAGAAATCAACACGGGGGGGGGGGGGGGGAAGCGAATGAAAGGTTATGGTAGGAGCCAGTAGGACCTGGGGGGACCTGGCTCCCCCCAAGGACCTTTCCCTTGGGGGGGAGCTTTTGTAAGTAGTAATTATCAAAAGACGTCGCCAAAGGGACGTCCTTTGTAGTCACAGGTAACCTACTACTCAACCCATCTAACCTCACTACCACACCACAGAAGGGCGTTGCTTCTCCCAGGGGGGGTACCTGGCAGTCTTGTCAGGAAACACCCCCTCTTCTTCCCCACTCTTCATCTGTCTCTCCCTCACCCTCTTCAAACAGAGGAAAAAACCCTCCCCTTTTTTTTCTCCTCCCTTCTTCCCCCCCCCCCTCTCTCTCCACTTTGATTGGTACCAATAGGACGGTCTTCGAGCTGTCAATATGACTATGCCGTACCCTCAGACCATTCACCCTGCAAAGTTGGGTGAGGCTAATATATATATATATATATCGTTCTGAAGAAATATAAATATATAAATAAAATAGAAGGCATCTATAAATACTTTTCAGGAAAAGACATGTTAATATGATATAAATTGGTGGTGAACAAAACAGGGGGAAATTTTAGCCCACACGTGTAACAAATAATAATTTATTTATAATTTAAAATTACACCACTGTATAATTAAAATAAATAATTACATTTAAGCACTGAATATCTCCAAAGCCGTCAAGGTCACTTGCTTGTGGAGTCGTAGTTATTGTGGAAGTTAGGTTATGAGTCAGGTTAGGGATATAAGCAGCAAGGATCACACAGCAGTTAAGATAAAAAGCATCTTAATGCTCAATAAGCAAGAATCTAAAGCAAGCACGCCTAAAATCTTAAGACAGCAAGGACCGAATGCAGTTAAATAATGAACACTGCTATTTTCAAAGGCAGTCATAATGTTAATCATTACCAGGCAGTTAGGAACCGCACAACGCTAGCTAAAGGCAGGTCAGTTATAGTCTCGTCTCACACACTGAAAAGTTGAAGGCAGCGTGGAAAGTCATCAACTTTTAAAGACTAGATACCAAAGACAATAAATAAAAGGTGAGAGCCAGGGTGGTTTATGCCAGGACCGGAAAGATGTCTCCTCCACCTTCAGGTACGTCCATCACACGAGAGCGAACTTGAGTAACAGAAGAGGAGGCAGCTTCAGCATCTCGCTTCACACGAACTGCCTCGATCTGGGCAATGGCGTGGTCAGGCAAGGGCTTGGCCACGGACAGCAGGTCGGACTTCACATTGAAGCCATTAGCGTCGGCCACGAAGGTGAACTGACCCGGAGTGCCGTCGGGGAAGGTGAACCTGTGGCCAGGAGACAACACCAGACGCAGGTTTACAACAGATATATGTGTACTACTTCCTATATATGATAATGTTCACCGTGCAGGGAATTATTAATTCCACGACCCGCCAAGTTGAACAATGTGTGGCGAGTCGTTTATCACGAGTCTGACATATTGCAGTTAGTGTGTAAACAGCTATACAAGTGTTTTCAGGCCCTAAATGCTCTTTTGCCACCGTGCTACAGGGCAGCCCAGTCTGCCAGTTAAGACGCTTACTAAGACTGGCTTGTTTAGCTTCATTCTAGTAAGTTATATTAGTTGAGGTTATAATACTTTCATTGTAACAGGCACTGGGGGAGGCACCAGTGGGCGGAAGGTGTCAATAGCTTCTAACTTTGAGATCATTATAACTAAGAACTGCCAGACTGAGGCGTCGAGGGACACGGATACTTACAACCATCCTCCCTGGGTAGTCACGGCGCCAGTCTCTCCCTGGGGGGCGCCCTGCTCCTGACGACTGGTGCCGTCAGCATCCGCGAAGTTGAAGCTGTATTTGTCCTCTGCGTCAGGTCCATCTCGCTCGTTATTTACGATCACGACCTGAATCTTCGCGGCTAATATAATGCCGCAGATTGGTGGTGGTGATGGAGGAGATCCGTAGATTAGTGGTAGTGTAGTGATGGTAGTGAGACTAAAATGACGTGTCCAGTTGGTGGAGATGGTGGTGGGGAAGGTGGAGGGGAGGAGGTGGGGGTGAGAATTAAGGTGATGACGCTGACTTGCTGTAGGTTAATAGTAGAGGAGCTGCTGTATGTTAGTTGGTAATGGGAGAGGTAGTTATTTTGCTGGGGCCCCGTACAGTGATGGAGGTGGTGATGGGGGAGGTGGTGGTGGTGGTGGGGGAGGAGGTGTTGGTGGTGGTGGAGGAGGAGGAGGAGGAGGAGGTGGTGGGGCCCCGTACAGTGATGGAGGTGGTGATGGGGGAGGTGATGGTGGTGGTGGTGGTGGGGGAGGAGGTGGTGGTGGAGGAAGAGTTGGTGGGGGAGCGTATTTTGGTGGAGGTGGTGGTGGGGGAGGTGGTGGTGGTGGAGGAGGAAGAGTTGGTGGGGGAGCGTATTTTGGTGGAGGTGGTGGTGGGGGAGGTGGTGGTGGTGGAGGAGGAGGAGGAGGAGGAGGAGGAGGAGGCGGTGGTGGTGGAGGAAGAGTTGGTGGGGGACCGTATTTTGGTGATGGTGGAGGTGGTGGTGGTGGAGGAAGAGTTGGTGGGGGACCGTATTTTGGTGATGGAGGTGGTGGTGGAGGCGGTGGTGGTGGAGGAGGTGGTGGTGGTGGTGGAGGAAGAGTTGGTGGGGGACCGTATTGTGGTGATGGTGGAGGTGGTGGTGGAGGCGGTGGTGGTGGAGGAGGTGGTGGTGGTGGTGGAGGAAGAGTTGGTGGGGGACCGTATTGTGGTGATGGTGGAGGTGGTGGTGGAGGCGGTGGTGGTGGTGGAGGTGGCGGTGGAGGAAGAGTTGGTGGGGGAGCGTATTTTGGTGGAGGTGGTGGCGGTGGCGGCAGAGGTTTCGGTGGTGGTGGGGGCAGGTAGGACTGCCCTGGAGGCGACGGTAGAGAGTACTGAGGGGCGGCGATCACCACCGCCAACCCCAACCACACCAACGTCAGCTGAAACAACGAATAAGTCATTTGTTTCGTTATCAACTCACAATTCTTGCTCCAACTGAGTGAGAGCAAGTTATTAACTTCCTACGGATAAGCCGGCAGCAGAAACTGCCATACTCCAGCTCTGCCATACTTGGCTCTGCCGAGACAAACAACCAGTGTATTGAAACTTTATATACGAGCACAAAGACGCTCCAGAAAGCTGAAGAGGCTTAGAACTCTAATGTTTGGGGTCGTGAGATATTCCCACACAAGTTGGCTTAGATTCCAGTCACGTTTATGGAATAGTTTTAGTCGCAATGAATTGTGAACACATGTGTGGGCAGAGTGAAGGGAGAGCAGAGCCTTTTGCTACATGCTTTCCACTTACTTATGGGGCTGTGAACTGTGCCCAGCGTGTGTACCAGGACTAGCTAATGGGGCACTGTGTTCAGTGTGTGTACTGTGACCAGCTAATGGGGCACTGTGCCCAGTGTGTGTACTGTGACCAGCTAATGGGGCACTGTGCCCAGTGTGTGTACTGTGACCAGCTAATGGGGCACTGTGCCCAGTGTGTGTACTGTGACCAGCTAATGGGGCACTGTGTCCAGTGTGTGTACTGTGACCAGCTAATGGGGCACTGTGCCCAGTGTGTGTACTGTGACCAGCTAATGGGGCGCTGTGCCCAGTGTGTATACTGTGACCAGCTAATGGGGCACTGTGCCCAGCGTGTGTACTGTGACCAGCTAATGGGGCACTGTGCCCAACTCACCGCCTTCATCCTGTCGGCGCTCCTGGGGGGTGACAAGTGATGCTCTCCCACCTCCCCGGCCCTTAAATACCCGTATTGCCTGAAAGTATCTTGAAGGTCCTAGCGGGGCGAGACCTGCATAAGTCTGTCCTCGCCTTCGCTGACACCTAACAGTACTTACTTAGCAGTGCTTATGGGGCGTGAAGTCTTGCTCTATATTCCCCACCCACTAGTTTTATCGTTACGATTGCATTACAGCTTAACTATTTTGACGTTCAAATTCATTGTCGAATCTGGCCTAAAGTTGTGGGTGGAGGTTGTGTCCACAACTTCTTCTTTGAGTTGTGTCCACAACTTCTTCCAACCTGTCCACAACTTCTTCTTCTTCTGTGTCCTCAGCTTCTTTTCTTCAGTGTATTCCACTTGCTGACTATCCGTACTGAGTTCCAGTATTTCCTTACATTCATCTGACTCAGTTGCATTTCCAGCTTCAACCTTGATTTGATTGTTGCCGCCGGAGGCGGCTAGTTTGTTGTGCACGCTGTACTCATCCTGTGAGCAGTAGCGCAAGAAAGTTTACAGAGAGCACAAAAGCTCTCTATCAATTATACATAATCTATCAATTATAATGTAATTATACGTTAATGGTAGGTCTTATCGCTAATACATAATTGTTTGAGAAGTGGAGATACTGGAGTTATTAGGAAGCTGCTGTTTGTTTTATTAGTCTTCACAATACACTACTTGTTTCTTAATCTCATATGTCGTTTATCTACTGGGAGTGAAATATGGATACAGTGCAAGGATTTCAGGTATTTTATCTTTAGTAATAAGATAATTTACGTTGTATGCAGGCGAGGAGTCACAATAACGTGACTGAAGTATGTTGACCAGACCACACACTAGAAGTTGAAGGGACGACGACGTTTCGGTCCGTCCTGGACCATTCTCAAGTCGATCATTCTCACAATCGACTTGAGAATGGTCCAGGACGGACCGAAACGTCGTCGTCCCTTCAACTTCTAGTGTGTGGTCTGGTCAACATTTACGTTGTATGATATGGCAACCTAAGGTTTATCTCTAAATGGGTCCATTTTACTACAATCCAAGATATAGGGTTCGAGTGTGTGTCCCTGTCTTTGCCCACACACTTTACACCATCTAGATCCCAGTATAAGCCGAACTGCCACAGATACTTATGGCCAAGTCTTATTCGAGCTGTGACAATGTCTGTTAGTCTGCTGATTTTTGTTACTTGCCCCATACACATGTTTTACTTCACACATTTCATTGTGATAAACAATAGACCTGCTAGGTCCAGTTTGCACTGTTCTACTTTCTTCAAATTCATCCAGGAGTTCTCGTCTGATGACACTTTTTAGGGACCTATTTGATAATTCAAGATTCCGTTCAACACTGTCATTATTTACTGCAACCTTAGCAAGGGCGTCAACTTTATCATGTTCCTGCAGGTCAATGTAAGAAGGAATCCACAACATTTTTATATTTACCCCTTGTTAAGTATGCTAATATATCTATGTCTGGCTTCTGAGACAAGCACGTTATTACTCGATTGCAAACTATTTATTGCTAGTAGTGAGGAAAGGGAGTCGCAAATAATTAAGCTGTCTACTTCAGGGCTTCCACCCGTATCCTCTTGTCCTGTTTTCTCTCAATTTGAAGAGCTGTTCTTGTCCACCTAAAGGAGTAAACCAACTCCTTCATCTCCACCATGTATTCAACCATGACAATGCAGCGGTCACCAGCTCTTGGAGGCATCTTGTGCTTCATTATTTTTTTCCTCTGCCTCATTCTGGGAAAACACCAGGACTAGCGTTGCTGGTGGGTCCTCTCCTCTTAATCTTGTTGGTTCTGTAACATGCTGCTCTAAGAAGTGTTTGTCTGTCATGTCTAAGTTTTTCTCTTCATATCTCGGCACCCCCGATGGGGGGCTTTATTTATACAGTCCTTTTCCTTGTGGTTAATATAGTATAGTGGTTAGCGAGTATAAGAAAAATTGCCAGAACAACCGTAGATCTCTTCAAGAGGAAACTAGATTGTTTTCTTCAAGACGTGCCGGACCA